>NW_024743305.1:0-35960 GCF_018991925.1 Homarus americanus | reverse complement strand
TCACATGCATTGCCCAGGCACACCCTCTCTACACCTCCAGGTTCACCTTGACACCTCAGGCACACCAATGACACTCCAGCCACAACCTGACACCTCAGTTAAAACCCTCTGACTCTCCCCAGGCACACCACTGACACCTACAAGTCACACCTCTGACACCCCAGCAACCCCTTGACTCCCAAGGCACCTCTGACACTCCCCAGGCACACCTCTGACACCCCAGGCACACCCTGACACCCCATGCAACAACCCTGACAACCCAGGCACACCCTGACACCCAAGACACACCCCTGACACCCAGGCACCAGACCCTGCACAACCCTGACATCCAAGGCACACCCCTGACACCCAGGCACACCCTGACACTACACACCTCCACACCCCAGGCACACCCTGACACCCGCACAACACCCGACACTCCCAGGTACAAAACCTGACACCCAAGCCACACCTCTGACAACCCAGTCACACCCCTGACACCCCACCACACATCCTGACCCCCCAGTCACAACCTGACACACCAGCACAACCCTGACACCCCCAGGCACAACTCCTGATAACCAGGCACCACGTCTGACAACCCATGCACACCAGACACTCCACCAACCACACCTCTCACATCCTCCACCAACAACACCCCACAAACCCCAGGCACACCTCCCACCAGCCTCTGCTCACCCCAGGCACTCCTGTTCAGTCCCCTGCATTCTGACACCCCAGGCACACCACTGACACCCCCACACCCCCGACACCAAGCCACACCTGACACCCCATGCACACCCACAGACACCCCAGCCACACCTCTGACACCCCATGCACACCCCAGACACCCCACGCACACCCCCGACACCCAGGCACACCCCAGACTCCAGGCACACCCCCTGACACCCCAGGCACAAACCCCAGACACCCAGGCACACACCCCACAACCCCAGCAAGCAACAACCCCCAACACCCTGCACACCCTGACAACCCAAGACATACACTCTGACTAACTCCCCAGCACATCCGACACCTGCTACACATCTGACACCCAGTCACACCCCACACCCCATGCCACACCCGACACTGTGCACAACTCATGACACCAGGCACACCTTGACAACCTCACCCAGCCTCCCACCCTTGACACCCCGTACACCAACGACACCTCTCAGCCAACTCTGACACCCCCAGTTAAACTCTGACACCCCAGGCACACCACTGACACCTGCCATCAGTCATACACTCTGACGCACCCCAAGTACACCCTGACGCCCCAGGCACCCTCTGACACTCTGTGCACACCCCTGACACCCTAGTGCCACACTCTGACACTCCCAGGCACACCTGACACCAGAGCACACTCTGACACCCCAGGCACCACGTCTGACACCTTGCACACCTCAGACACCAGTCCCCCACACCCAAGGCACACCTCCAACACCCTGCACACCTCAGACACCCCAGGCATACCCCACACAGGCACACCCCTGCTCACCCCAGGCACTCTGTTGTGTCCCTGGCATTCTCTGACACTCCCACTCCACTGACACCCCCTGGCACACCTCTGACAATCCTGGCACACCCCTGACACTCCCCAGGCACACCCCAGACACCCCAGCCACACCCTCTGACACTCCCAGGCACACCCCAGACACCCCAGGCACACCTCTGACACTCCAGGTACACCCCAGACTCTGGCAACACCTCTGACACTCCCCAGGCACAACCCCACACCTTGCACACATCTGACCACTCCCAGGCAACACCCCAACACCTATGCCACCCTCTGACACTCCTGGCACCTCTGACACTCTGCAACACCTCTGACACCCCAGTCACACCTCCACACCCCAGTCAACACCTGACACTCCCAGGCACACCCATGACACTTGCACACCTTGATACCCCAGGCACACCTCACACCTCCAGGTTCACCCTGACACCCCCAGGCACAACACAATGACACTCCCCAGTCACACCTCTGACACTCTCAGTTAAACCTCTGACACTCTCAGGCACACCACTGACACCATCAGGCACACCTGACACTCCCAGGCACTCCTTGACGCTCCCAGATACTCCCTGACACTCTGGTGGCACACCTCCTGACACCCCAGGCACACCTCCACATCCCATGCACACCCTGACAACTCCCAGGCACACCTCCTGACACCCAAGACACAACCCCTGACACCTGCACCCCAGACACCCCAGGCACCACCCTGACATCCAGGCACACCTCCTGACACTCCAGGCATCTCCCTGACACCAGGCACACCTCTGACACCCCAGGCACACCTCTGACACTGCACACCTGACACCCCAGGCACAACCCTGACACTCCCAGGCACACCTCTGACACTCCCCAGGCACACCTCTGACACTCCCCACTCACACCTCCGACCTCCCAGCCACACCCCTGACACTCCCCAGGCACACCCCTTGACACTCCCAGGCACACCCTCTGATACTCCCCAGGCACATGTCTGACACTCCCCAGGCACACCCTGACACCTGTGGCACACCTCCGACACTCCCCAGGCACAACTCTGACACTCCCCAGGCACACCCTGACACCCCAGGCACACCCCCCACACACCCCACCACAACCCGACCCTCCCAGCACCCCTGACACCCCAGGCACACCCTGACACTCCCAGGCACACCTCTGATACCCCACAGGTCACATGTCTGACACCCCAGGCACACCCTCAGACACCCTGCACACCTCTCACACCTGCTGCACACCCCAACACTCCCAGGCACACTTTAAACACTTAGGTACACCTCCCACACTCCCCAGGCACACCCTTGCTCACTCCCAGGCACCCTGTTACAGTCCCTGGCATTTCTCTGACACTCCCAGTACCCACAGACACCCTGGCACACCTCTGACACCCCCAGGCACACCCCAGACACCCTCAGTCACACCTCTGACACCTTACACCCCACACCCCAGGCACACCTCTGACACCCCAGGCACACCCCAGACCCCAGGCACACCCTGACAACCTCAGGCACACCCCAGACACTGCTACCACATCTGACACTCCCAACCCACGCAGTCAACCCCAACACTCCAGATCAACCTCCACTCCCAGATACAACCTCTGACACCCAGTGACAACTCTGACACTTGTCACACCGACCAATTCTGCAGTCACACCACTGACACCCAGGCACTCTCTGACACTCCAGGTACCCTCTGACACTCCTGCACAGCTTTGACACTCCCAGGCACACCTCTGACACCCCAGGTACTACTTGACGCTCCCAGGCACACATCTGACACTCCCAGGCACACATCTGACACCCCCAGTCACACCTGACACTCCCAGCCACACACCTGACACCCCAGGCACACCCATGACACTCCCAGGCACACCTGATACTCCCAGGCACACCTCTGACACCTCCAGGTTCACCTTGACACTCCCAGCAGCACACCAATGACACTCCCAGGCACACCTCTGACACTCAGTCACACCCTGACACTCTCAGGCACACCACTGACACTATCAGGCACACCTCTGACACTCCCAGGTACCCCTTGACGCCCCAGGTACTCCTCTGACACTCAGCCACACCCCTGACACTCCCAGGCACACCCTACACTCCCATGTACCCTCTGACACTCCCAGGCACACCCTCTGACACTCCCCAGGCACCCCCTGACACTCCAGGCACACACCCTCAGACACTCCCAGGCACCCCCTGACATTCCCCAGGCACACCTCTGACACTCTAGGTACACTCCTGACACTCCCAGGTACACCTCTGACACTGTACCTCTCTGACACTCCGTGGCACACCTCCGACACCCCAGGCACAACCTGACACCACTAGGCACACCTCTGACACCCCAGGCACCCCTGACACCCCACTCCACACCTCCGACCCCAGCCACACCCCTGACACCCCAGGCACACCCCTGACACCCCAGGCACACCTCCTGATACCCCAGGCACATGTCTGACACTCTGCACACCCCAGACACCAGGCACACCTCTCACACCCAAGGCACACCTCCCAACACCCTGTGCACACCCTGAGACACCCAGGCACACCTCTCACACCCCAGGCACACCTCTGTCACCCCAGGCACCCTGTCACAGTCCCTGGTATTTCTCTGACACTCCGGCACTCCACTGACACTCCCTGGCACACCTCCTGACACACCCAGGCACACCCAGACACTCCCAGTCACACCTCCTGACACCCCAGCACACCCCAGACACCCTGCTGCACACCCTGACACTCCAGGCACACCTGACACCTCAGTCACACCCCTGACACTCCCAGGTACACCTCCTGATACACCCCAGGCACACCTCCGATAGTCCCAGGCACACCTCTGACACTGGCACACCTCACACCCTGCACACCTCTGATACTCCCAGCCACATCCGACACTTGTACACTGCTGACACTCAACGCACTCCCACATTAATTCTGGCACACTCTGACACCCAGGCACACCTCTGACACTAACTGGCACACCTCTGACACCCCAGGCACACCTCTCACACCCCTGGTTCTCCTGACACCCCCAGACACACCCCCAGACACCCCAGACACACCCCAGACACCCCAGGCACACCCCGACACCCAGGCACACCACACCCCAGGCACACCTGACCCCAGGCACACCACACCACACCACCTGGCACACCTCTGACACCCAGGCACACCACCCCACACCACCAGGCACACCTCCTGACACCAGGCACACCACCCACACCACCAGGCACACCCCTGACACCTTGCACCCTGACACTCTACACACCCTGACACTAACTGGTACACCTCTAACACTCTGCTGCCACCCCCTGACACTCCCGGCACACATCCGACACCCCAGGCACACCCCCAGACACTCCCAGGCACACCGCTGACACTCCCAGGCACACCTCTGATACCCCAGGTACACCTCTGACTCTCCCAGGCACACCTCCTGACACTCCTGCAGGTACACCGCTGACACTCCCAGGCACACCTCTGACACCCCTGGCACACCCCTGACACTCCCAGGAACTCCTGACACCCCAGGCACTCCACTGACATTCCCTGCACACCTCCTGATACTCCCCAGGTACACCTGACACCAGGCACACCCCTGACATCCCCAGCACACCTCTGACACCTCCAGGCATCCTGACACAGGCACACCCCTGACACCTGGTGCACAGTTCACACCTCCAGGTACACCTCTGTCACCCCAGGCACACCTCTGACACCCAGGCACACCTCTGACACTCCTGGAACCCTCTGACACTCCCAGGCACCCCACTGACATTCCTGGAACACCCCTGATAATTCCCAGGCACACCCCGATACTGCCAGGCACACTTTGACACCCAGGCACCACTGACACTCCCCAGGCACACACCCCAGACACCAGGCACACCTCTGACACCCCAGGCCCTCAGACACTCCCAGGTAGTCCACTGACACCCCTGGCACACCTCTGATACCCCAGGCACACCTCTGACACCCCAGGCACACCCCCAGACACCCCAGGCACACCTCAGACACTCCCAGGCAAACCTCAGACACTCCCAGGTGCAAACCTCAGACACCCCAGGCACACCAGACACCCCAGGCACATCTCTGACACCCCAGGCACACCTCTGCCACCCCAGGCACACCTCTGCCAATCCCCAACACACCCTGACATTCCCAGGTACTCCTCTGACACCTGCACACCTCAGACACTCCCAGGCACATCCCTGACACTCCCAGGCACACCCTGACACTCAGTGCACACCTCTGACACTCCCAGGCACACCCCAGACACTCCCAGGCACACCTCTGACACTCCCCAGGTACTCCTCTGACACCCCCAGGCACACATCTGACACTCCCCAGGCACACCTCTGACAACCCAGGTACAACTCTGACACTCTCAGGAACACCCTGACACTCCCCAGGCACACTCTGACAACCCAGGCACACCTCTGATACCCCAGGTATACCTCTGACACTCCCCAGGCACCTCCGACACCCCAGTTACACCCCTGACACTCCCCAGTTACACCCCTGACACGCCCAGGCACACCCCCTGACACTCCCAGATACACCCACGATAATTCTGGCACACCTCGTCACTCCCAGGTACACCTCCGATACCTGCTGCACACCTCCGATATTTTCCCAGGCACACCTTTGACACCCCCAGGTACTCCTCTGACACTCCCCTGTTCACCCCTCACACCCCAGGCACACCCCAACACCCTGCCACACCTGACACTCCCCACGCACACATCCGACACCCAGGCACACCTCCGACACCCCAGGCACTCCACTGACACCCCTGGCACACCCCTGACACCCCAGGCACACCTCTGACACCCCAGGCACACCCCAGACACTCCCAGGCACACCTCCAGACACCCCAGGCACAACCCTGACATCCCAGGCTTATCCTGACACCCCAGGCACCACTGACACTCCCTGGCACACCCCGACACTCCTGCCACCCCTGACACTCCCAGATACACCTATGATACTCCCAGGTCCACCCCAGACACTCCCAGGCACACGTCTGACACCCCAGGTACCTCTGACATTCCCAGGCACACCTCTGACACTTCCAGGCACACTCTGACACTCCCCAGGCACACCTCTGACACTCCCAGGCATACCTCTGACACCTGCACACCTCCGACACTCCTAGGCACACCTCTGACATTCCCAGGCAAACCCCCTGACACCCCAGCACACCTCTGACACCCCACCTCACACCTGACCTCCCAGCACCCCTGACACTCTGGTGGCACACCTGACACCTCAGGCACACACCTTAAGGCAACCTGACACCAGTCACACTCTGACACCCCAGGCACATCTCTGACACCTAGGCACACCTCAGACACTTCCAGCACACCTCAGACACCCAGGCACCTCCAACACCCCAGGCACACCTCCAAGACACTCCCAGGCACACCTCTCACACCCCCAGGTACACCTCTGTCACTCCAGGTACTCCTGTTACAGTCCCTGGTATTTCTCTGACACCGCGGCACCCACCGACACCCCCTGGCACACCTGACACCCCAGGCACACCCAGACACTCCCAGCCACACCTCCGACACCCCAGGCACACCCCAGACACCCCAGGCACACCTCCTGACACCCCAGGCACACCCCAGACACTCTGGTGCACACCCTGAAACTTGCACAACCCAGACACTCCCAGGCACACATCTGACACTCTGGTGCACACTCTGACACCTGTGAACATCTGACACTCTGGTGCACACCTCGACACTCCCCAGACACACCTCTGATGTTCCCCAGGTAACACCTCTAACACTCCCAGCCACACCTCTGACACTCCCAGGTACACCCCTGACACTTCCAGGCACACCTCTACTCCCAGCAGATACACCCATGATATTCCCACACCTCTGACACTCCCAAGCACACCTCTGACACTCTGAGGCACACCCCAGCCACCCCAGGCACACCCCAACACTCCCCAAGCACTCCTGACACTCCCAGGCACACCCCAGACACTCCCAAGCACACCCCAGACACCCCTAAGGCACATCTGACACTCCCAGCCACACCTCTGACACCCAGGCACACCTCTGACACCCCCAGAACACCTCCGTCACCCCAGGCACACTGACACAGGCACACCTTGACACTTGCACACCACTGACACTCCCAGGCACACCTCTGACACTCCCAGGTACACCTCTAACACTCTCAGGAACACCCTGAAACTCAGAACACTCCTCTGACACTCTGGCACACCTCTGATGCTCCCAGCACCTCTGACACTCCCAGTCTCACCTCCGACACCCCAGATACACCCCTGACACTCCCAGGCACACCCCTGACACTCCCAGATACACCTCTGATAATTCCCCAGGCACACCTCTGACACTCCCAGGCACACCTGATACACCCAGGCACACCTCCTGATAGTCCCAGGCACACTCTGACACTCTGTGCACACCAACACTCTGGCACACCTCCTGATACCCTGGCACACATCCGACACTCCCAGGTACCACTGCCGACACTCCCAGGTACACCTCTGACACCCCTGCACACCTCTGACACCCCAGGCACACCTCTTACACTCCCTGGTTCACTCCTCTGACACCCCAGGCACACCAGACACCTCAGGCACACCCCAGACACTCCCCAGGCACACCCTCTGACACTCCTGCACACCCCTGACACTCCCCAGGCACGCCCCTGACACCCCAGGCACTCCTCTGACACTCCCAGGTACCCTCTGACTCTCCAGGCCATCTTTGACACTCCCCAGGCACACCAGACACTCACAGGCACACCCTCAGACCCCAGGCACACCCAGACACCCCAGGGCCACCTCTGACACTTGCACACCCCTGACACCCCAGGTGCACGCCCCTGACACTTGCACTCTGACACCCAGGTGCACCTCTGACACTCCTGGGCACAGCTTTGACACTCCCCAGGCACACCTCTGATACTCCCCAGGTGCCACCTCTAACACTCTCAGGAACACCCTGAAACTCTCAGAACACCTCTGACACCCCAGGTACACCTCTGATGCTCCCCAGTTACACCTCTGACACTCCCAGCTTCACCTCCGACACTCCCCAGTTACACCCTGACACTCCCAGGTACACCCCTGACACTCCCAGATACACCTCTGATACCCCAGGTACACCTCTGACACTCCCAGGCACACCTCCTGATACACCCCAGGCACACTCCGATAGTCCCAGGTACACTTGACACCCCAGGTACACCTCTAACACTCCCTGGTACACCTGATACCCCAGGCACACATCCGACACTCCCAGGCACACCGCTGACACCAGGACACACCTCTGACACCCTGGCACACCCTGACACCCCAGCCACCCCTTACACTCCCCTGGTTCTCCTCTCACCCCAGGCACACCTCAGACACCCCAGGCACACCTCAGACACTCTCAGGCACACCTCAGACACTCCCAGGCACACCTCTGACACTCCCAGGCACACCCCTGACACTCCCAGGCACGCCCTGACACTCCCAGGCACCCTCTGACACCAGGTGCACTCCTCTGACCTCCCAGGTACATCTGACACCCCAGGCACACCAGACACCCACAGGCACACCCCCAGACACCTGGCACACCCCAGACACCAGGCACACTCTGACACTCCCAGGCACACCCCGACACCCCAGGTCGCCCCTGACACTAGGCACACCTCTGACACTGTGTCTCTGACACCTGCACAGCCTTGACTTGCACACATCTGACACCCAGGCACACATCTGACACTCCCTTACACACCTCCGACACTCTCAGCTACACCCCCCTGACACTTGCACACGCCCTGACACTCCCAGGTACACACCTCTCATACTACCAGGCACACCTCTGACACCTCCAGGTTCACCTTGACAATCCCCTGGCACACCAATGACACTCCCAGGCACACCTCTGACACTTCAGGCACACCACTGACACCACCAGGCACACCTCCTGACACCCCAGGCACCCCTGACGCCCCAGCACACATCTGACACCCAGCCACACCTCCACACCACCAGTCACACACCCAACCTCAGGCACACCCATGACACCTGGTACACCTTGACACCGGCACACCTCTGACACCCAGGTTCACCTTGACACTCTTGGTCACACCAATGACAAACCCCAGGCACACCTCTGACACTCAGTTACACCTCTGACACTCTCAGGCACACCACTGACACTATCAGGCACACCTCTGACACTCCCAGGTACTCCCTTGACGCTCCCAGGTACCTCTGACACCCCAGGCACACCTCTGACACTCCCAGGCACACCTCTGATACTCCCCAGGCACACCTCTGACACTCCCCAGAACACCTCTGAAACTCCCAGGCATACTTGACAACCCAGGCACACCTCCCACACTCCAGGCACACCTGACACCCCAGGCACACCTGACACCTTGCCACACCTGACACCCACTTCACACCCTGACACCCCAGGCACACCTGACACCCCAGACACACCCATGATAACTCAGGCACACCTGACACCCAGGCACACCACTGACACCCTGCAAACCCCTGACACTCCCAGGCACACCCCAGACACTCCCAAGCACACCCCTGACACTCCCGGGTTCACCCTCTGACACTCCCAGGCACTCCACTGACACTGGTACTCCACTGACACTCCCTGGCACACCCTGACACCCCAGGCACACCTCTGACACCCCAGGTACACCACTGACACTCCCAGGCACACCTCTGATGCCCCAGTCACACCTCTGACACTCCCAGCTCACCTCCGACACTCCCCAGTCACACCCTGACACTCCCAGGCACACCTGACACCCCAGATACACTTGATACTCCTGCCACACCTCTGACACTTGCACACCTCCTGATACACCCAGGCACACCTGATAGTCCCAGGTTCTGACACTCCCAGGCACACCCCAACACCCCTGGCACACCCTGATACTCCCCAGCACACATCCGACACTCCCAGGCACACCGCTGACACTCCCACGCACTCTCTGACACAACCCCCTGGCACACCTCTGACACCCCAGGCACACTCTGCACACCAACTGGCACACCTCTGACACCCCAGGCACACCTCCACACTCCCTGGTCTCCTCCCTGACACCCCAGACACACCCCAGACACCCCAGACACACCCCAGACACCTGGGCACACCTGACCCCAGGCACACCCCACACCCCTGGTCCTCCCACACCCCAGACACACCCCAGACACCCCAGACACACCCCAGACACCCGGCACACCTCTGACACCTGCACCTGACACACCCTGGTACCCCACACCACCTGCACACCTCCTGACCCCAGACACACCATCACACCACCAGGCACACCTCTGACACCCCAGGCACACCACCACACCACCAGGCACACCTCTGACACTCCCAGGCACACCTCTGACACTCCCAGGTACTCCTTTGACACTCCCAGGCACACCCTGACACTAACTGGCACACCTCCAACACTCCCTGCCACACCCCTGACACCCCAGGCACACATCCGACACTCCCCAGGCACACCCCAGACACTCCCCAGGCACACCGCTGACACTCAGGCACACCCTGACACCCCCAGGCACACCTCTGACTCCCAGGCACCTCCGACACCCCAGGCACACCTCTGACACTCTGGTACAGTTCCTCACACCCCAGGCACACCTCCACTCCCAGGCACACGTCTGACACCCCAGGCACAACCTCTGACACTCCCAGAACTCCTCTGACACTCCCACTCCACTGACATTCCCTGGTACACCACTGACACTCCCAAGGACACCTCTGATACCTGAGGCACACCTCTGACACCTGAGGCCAACCCCAGACACCCAAGGCACACCTCACACTCCCAGGCACTCCTCTGACACTGCCAGGCACACACTCTGACACACCCCAAGCACACCCAAGACAGTCCCAGGTACACATCTGACACACCAGCCACACCTCTGACACACCCATGTCCACCTCTGACACTCTCAGGAACACCTCTGACACCCCAGGAACACCACTGACACCCCAGGCACACCTCTGATACTCCCCAGGTACACCTCACACTCTCAGGAACACCTGTGAAACTCTCAGAACACCTCTGACACCCCAGGCACAACTCTGACACTCCCAGGTACACCACTGACACTCCCCAGGCACACCTCCTGATACTCCCAGTCACACCTCTGACACTCCCAGTTACTCCTCCGACACTCTGTTACACCCTGACACTCCCAGGCACACCCCTGACACTCCCAGGCACACCCCTGACACTCCCAGATACACCCCTGATACCTGAGGCACACCTCTGACACTCCCAGGGACACCTCTGACACTCCCAGGTACACATCCGATAGCCCCCAGGTACACCTCTGATAGTCCCAGGTACACCTCTGACACTACCAGGCACACCTCCGATACCCCCCAGGCACATCTCCGATAGTCCCAGGTACACCTCTGACACTCCCAATGCCACACATCCGACACTCCAGGCACACCGCTGACACTCAGCGTACCTCTGACACTCTGGCACACCTCTGACACCCCTGGCACACCCTGACACTCAGGCAACCTCCCCACACCCCTGGTTCTCCCTCTGACACTCCCAGGCACACCTCAGACACTCCCAGGCACAGCCCAGACACTCCCAGGCACACCTCTGACACTCCCAGGCACACCCCTGACACTCCCCAGGCACGCCCCGACACTCCCAGGCACTCCTCTGACACCCCCAGGCACTCTCCACACCTCACGGGCACAGCTTGACACCTACACACCCTGGACACCCAGGTACACCTCAGACACCCCCAGGCACACCCTCAGACACTCCAGGCACACCCTGACACCCCAGGCACACCTCTGACACTCCCAGGCACTCCTCTGACACCCCTGGCACAGCTTTGACACTCGGCACACATCTGACACCCCAGGTTCACATCTGACACTCCCAGTTAAACCTCCGACACTCTCAGTTACACCCCTGACACTCCCAGGTACATGCCTGACACTCCCAGGCACACCCCTTATACTGCCAGGCACACCTCTGACACCCAGGTCCACCTTGACAATCCCGGCACACCAATGACACTCCAGGCACACCTCTGACACCTCAGGCACACCACTGACACCATCAGGTACACCTCTGACACCCAGGCACCCTTGACGCCCCAGGCACACATCTGACACTCTGTCCACATCTGACACCAGTCACACCTCGACACTCTGAGTCACACACCTGACCTGCTACCACCCACACACTGCCAACCCTTGATTACTTGCACACCTCTGACAATCGCAGTTACACCTCTGACACTCCCAGCTACACCACTGACACCTATCAGGCACACCTCTGACACTCCCAGGCACCTTTGACGCTCCCAGGTACTTCTCGACACCCCAGGCACACCTCTGACACCCCAGGCACACCTCTGACACCCCATGCACACCCTGACACTCCCAGGCACACCTCTGACACTCCCCAGGCACACCCCTGACACCCCAGGCACACCCCAGACACTCCGGCACACCCCTGACATTCCCAGGTACACCTCCTGACACTTCCAGGTACCTTCTGACACTCTTAGGTACACCTCTGAACCTCCCAGGTACTCCTCTGACACTCCGTGGTACACCTCCGACACTCCTAGGTACAACTCTGACCTCCCAGGTACACCTCTGATATCCCAGGTACACCTCTGACCTCCCACACACCTCAGGCCCTCCCAGTTACACCTGACACTCCCAGGTACCTGACACTCCCAGGTACACCTCTGATACTCCCAGGTACATGTCTGACACTCCCAGGTACTCCTCTGACACACCCAGGTACTCCTCTGACACTCCCGGGTAAAGCTTTGACACTCCCAGGTACACATCTGACACTCCCAGTTACACCTCCGACACTCTCAGTTACACCCCTGACACTCCCAGGTACACGCCTGACACTCCCAGGTACACCTCTGATACTACAAGGTACACCTCTGACACCTCCAGGTTCACCTTTGACACTCCCAGGTACTCCTTTGACGCTCCCAGGTACTCCTCTGACACTCCCAGGTACACCTCAGCACTCCCAGGTACACACCTGACACTCCCAGGTACACCTCAGATACTCCCAGGTACACCCCTGACATTCCCAGGTACACCTCTGACACTTCCAGGTCACTTCTGACACTCCCAGGTACACCTCTGACACTCCCAGGTACTCCTCTGACACTCCGTGGTACACCTCCGACACTCCTGGTACAACTCTGACACTCCCAGGTACACCTCCTGGCCACTAGGTACCTCTGACCTCCCTTACACCTCCGACCTCCCAGTTACACCCCTGACCTCCCAGGTACACCCCTGACACTCCCAGGTACACCCTCTGATACTCCCAGGTACATGTCTGACACTCCCAGGTACCTCAGACACTCCCAGGTACACCTCACACTCCAGGTACACCTCTAACACTCCCAGGTACACCTCAGACACTCCCAGGTACACCTCTCACACCTCCCAGGTACACCTCTGTCACTCCCAGGTACTCCTGTTACAGTCCCTGGTATTTCTCTGACACTCCCAGGTACTCCACCGAGCACTCACTGGTACACCTCTGACCTCCCAGGTAACACCCCAGACACTCCCAGTTACACCTCTGACCTCCCAGGTGCACCCCCAGACACTCCCAGGTACACCTCTGACACTCCCAGGTACACCCAGACTCTCCCAGGTACACCCCAACCTCCAGGTACACCCCAGACACTCCCAGGTACACATCCTGACCTCCCAGGTACACCTCTGACATTCCCAGGTACCTCTGACACTCTCAGAACACCTCCGACACTCCCAGTACACCTCTGACCTCCCAGATACACCTCCCTAATCTCCCAGGTATACCTCCCAGCCTCCCAGTTACACCTCCGACACTCCCAGTTACACCCCTGACACTCCAGGTACTCCCTCTGACACTCCCAGGTACTCTCTGACACTCCCTAGTACAGCTTTGACACTCCCAGGTACACCTCTGACCTCCCAGGTACTCCTTTGACGCTCCCAGGTACACATCTGACACTCCCAGGTACACATCTGACACTCCCAGTTACACCTCCGACACTCCCAATTCACCTGACACTCCCAGGCCACCCATGACACTCCAGGTACACCTTTGATGCTCCCAGGTACACCTCCTGACACCTCCAGGGTCACCTCTGACACTCAGGTACGCAATGACACTCCCAGGTACACCTCTGACACTCTCAGTTACCCTCTGACACTCTCAGGTACACCACTGACACTATCAGGTACACCTCTGACACTCCCAGGTACTCCTTGACTCCCAGGTGCTCTCTGATACTCCCAGGTACACCTCTGACACTCCCAGGTACACCTCTGGCCTCCATGTACACCTCTGACCTCCCAGGCACACCTCAGACACTCCAGGTACACCTCTGACACTCCCAGGTACACCCCTGACCTCCCAGGTACACCTCAGACACTCCCAGGTACACCCCTGACATTCCCAGGTACACCTCTGACACTTCCAGGTACACTTCTGACACTCCCAGGTACCTCTGACACTCCCAGGTACTCTCTGACACTCCGTGGTACACCTCCGACACTCCCTAGGTACAACTCTGGCCTCCCAGGTACACCTCTGACCTCCCAGGTACACCTCTGACACTCCACTTACACCTCCGACCCTCCCAGTTACACCCCTGACACTCCCAGGTACACCCCTGACACTCCAGGTCCACCTCTGATACTCGCAGGTACATCTGACACTCCCAGGTACACCTCAGACACTCCCAGGTACCTCTCACACTCCAAGGTACACCTCTACTTGCTCCAGGTACCTCAGACCTCCCAGGTACACCTCTCACACTCCCAGGACACCTCTGTCCTCCCAGGTACTCCTGTTACAGTCCATTGTTTTCTCTGGCACTCCCAGGTACTCCCCCAGCACTCCTGGTACACCTCTGACACTCCCAGGTACACCCCAGACACTCCCAGTTACACCTCTGACACTCCCAGGTACAACCCAGACAATCCCAGGTACCTCTGACACTCCCAGGTACACCCAGACTCTCCCAGGTACACCTCCTGACACTCCCAGGTACCCAGACACTCCCAGGTACACATCTGACACTCCCAGGTACACCTCTGACATTCCCAGGTCCTGACACTCTCAGGAACACCTCCGACACTCCCAGGTACCTCCTGATACTCCAGGTACCTCTGATACTCCCAGGTATGCCTCTGACACTCCCAGTTCACTCCGACACTCCCAGTTACACCCCCGACACTCCCAGGTACTCCTCTGACACTCCCAGGTACTCCTCTGACACTCCCAGGTACACCTCATTGCTCCCAGTTACACCCCTGACCTCCCAGGTACACCATGACGCTCCCAGGTACACCTGATACTCCCAGGTACCTCTAACACCTCCAGGTTCACCTTTGACACTCCCAGGCACCAGCCAACCTCCCAGGTACACCTCTGACACTCTCAGTTACACCTCTGACACTCCCAGGTACACCCCTGACACTCCAGGTACACCTCAGACACTCCAGGTACACCTCTGACACTCCAGGTACACCTCTGACACTCCCAGGTACAGCTTTGACACTCCCAGGTACACATCTGACACTCCCAGGTACACATCTGACACTCCCAGTTAAACCTCCGACACTCTCCCGGTTACACCCTGACCTCCCAGGTACACGCCTGACCTCCCAGGTACACCTCTTATACTGCCAGGTACACCTCTGACACCTCCAGGTTCACCTTTGACAATCCCAGGTACACCAATGACACTCCCAGGTACACCTCTGACACTCTCAGGTACACCACTGACACTATCAGGCCACCTCTGACCCTCCCAGGTACTCCTGACGCTCCCAGGTACACATCTGACACTCCCAGGTACACATCCTGACACTCCCAGTTACACCTCCGGCTTCTCCAGTTACACACCCAACACTCCCAGGTACACCCATGACACTCCCAGGTACACCTCTGATACTCCCAGGTACACCTCTGACAATCGCAGTTACACCTCCTGACACTCTCCAGTTACACCACCACACTATCAGGTACACCTCTGGCACTCCAGGTACTCCTGACGCTCCCAGGTACTCCTCTGACACTCCCAGGTACACCTCTGACACTCCCAGGTACACCTCTGACACTCCCATGTACACCTCCTGACCTCCAGGTACCTCCTGACCTCCCAGGTACACCCTGACACTCCCAGGTACCTCAGACACTCCCAGGTACACCCTGACATTCCCAGGTACACCTCTGACACTTCCAGGTACACTTCGACACTCTTGGTACACCTCTGACACTCCCAGGTACTCCTCTGACACTCGTGGTACACCTCCGACACTCCCTAGGTACAACTCCGAGCACTCCAGGTACACCTCACTAATCTCCCAGGTACACCTCTGACCTCCCCCACCCCACCTCCGACCCTCCCAGTTACACCCCAACCTCCCAGTACACCTGACACTCCCAGTACACCTCTGCTCCCAGGTACATGTCTGACACTCCCAGGTACTCCTCTGACACACCCAGGTACTCCTCTGACACTCCCGGGTAAGCTTTGACACTCCCAGGTACACATCTGACACTCCTGGACACCTCCGACCTCTCAGTTACACCCCTGACACTCCCAGGTACCGCCTGACACTCCCAGGTACACCTCTGATCACAGGTACACCTCTGACACCTCAGGTTCACCTTTGACACTCCCAGGCCTCCTTTGACCTCCCCAGGTACTCCTCTGACACTCCCAGGTACCACTGACACTCCCAGGTACACACCTGACACTCCCAGGTACACCTCAGATACTCCCAGGTACACCCCTGCATTCCCAGGTACACCTCTGACACTTCCAGGTACACCTCTGACACTCCCAGGTGCTCTCCTGACCTCCCGTAGTGCCTCCGACACTCCCAGGTACAACTCCCGACACTCCCAGGTACACTTCTCACACTCCAAGGTACCTCTGCCTCCCAGTTCCTCAGACACTCCCGTACACCTCTCACCTCCCAGGTACACCTCTGTCACTCCCAGGTACTCCTGTTACAGTCCTGGTATTTCTCACACCTCACAGGTACTCCTGACACTCACTGGTACACCTCTGTACTCCCAGGTACACCCAGACACTCCCAGTTACACCTCTGACACTCCCAGGTACACCCAGACACTCCCAGGTACACCTCTGACACTCAGGTACACCCCAGACTCTCCCAGTACACCTCTGACCTCCCAGGTACACCCCAGACCTCCCAGGTGCACATCTGACACTCCCAGGTACACCTCTGACATTCCCAGGTACACCTCCCCAACCTCCTCAGGCCTCCGGCCTCCCGTGCACCTCTGACACTCCCAGATACACCTCTGGCCTCCAGGTATACCTCTGACACTCCCAGTTACACCTCCGACACTCCAGTTACACCTGACCTCCCAGGTACTCTCTCAGCATTCCCAGGTACTCCTCTGACCTCCCCTAACTGCTTTGGCCTCCCAGGTACACCTCTGACCTCCCAGGTACTCCTTTGACGCTCCCAGGTACATCTGACACTCCCAGGTACACATCTGACCTCCCAGTTACCTCCGGACTCTCCAGTTACACACCTGACACTCCCAGGTACACCATGACACTCCCAGGTACACCTTTGATACTCCCAGGTACACCTCTGACACCTCCAGGTTGCCTCTGACACTCCCAGGTACACCAATGACACTCCCAGGTACACCTCTGACACTCTCAGTTACACCTCTGACACTCTCCAGGTACACCACTGACACTATCAGGTACACCTCTGGCCTCCCAGGTACTCCTTTGGCGCTCCCAGTACTCTCTGTCTCCTAGGTACACCTCCCCAACACTCCCAGGTACACCTCTGGCACTCCATGTACACCTCTGGCCTCCCAGCACCTCAGACACTCCCAGGTACACCTCTGACACTCCCAGGTACACCCCTGACCTCCCAGGTACACCTCAGACACCAGGTACACCCCTGCATTCCCAGGTACACCTCTGACTTCCAGGTGCCACTTCTGACACTCCCAGGTACACCTCTGACCTCCCAGGTACTCCCCCAGCACTCCGTGGTACACCTCCGACACTCCCTAGGTACAACTCTGACACTCCCAGGTACCTCCCAGCCTCCCAGGTACACCTCTGACCTCCCACTTACACCTCCGACCCTCCCAGTTACACCCCTGACACTCCCAGGTACACCCCTGACACTCCCAGGTACACCTCTGATACTCAGGAGTACATGTCTGACACTCCAGGTACACCTCAGACACTCCCAGGTACACCTCTCCACCTCCAAGGTACACCTCTAACACTCCCAGGTACACCTCAGACCTCCCAGGTACACCTCTCACCTCCCAGGTACACCTCTGTCACTCCCAGGTACTCCTGTTACAGTCCCTGGTTTTATCTGACACTCCCAGGTACTCACTGACCTCCCTGGTACACCTCTGACACTCCCGGTACACCCCAGACACTCCCAGTTACACCTCTGACACTCCCAGGTACACCAGACACTCCAGGTGCACCTCTACACTCCCAGTACCTGACTCTCCCAGGTACCTCTCAGCACTCCCAGTCAGACACTCCCAGGTACCTCTGACTCCCAGGTACACCTCTGACCTCCCCCACACCTCCGACACTCCCAGTTACACCCCTGACACTCCCAGGTACACCCCTGACTCCCAGGTACCTCTGATACTCACAGGTACATGTCTGACCTCCCAGGTACACCTCAGACACTCCCAGGTACCTCTCACACTCAGGTACACCTCTGCCTCCCAGGACACCTCGAACCTCCCAGGTACACCTCTCACCTCCCAGGTACACCTCTGTCCTCCCACTCCTGTTACAGTCCCTGGTATTTATCTGACACTCCCAGGTACTCCTGACACTCCCTGGTACCTCTGACGCTCCCAGGTACACCCCAGACACTCCCAGTTACACCTCTGACACTCCCAGGTACAACCCAGACACTCCCAGGTACACCTCTGACCTCCCAGGTACACCCAGACTCTCCCAGGTACCTCTGACACTCCCAGGTACACCTGAACACTCCCAGGTACACATCCACACTCCCAGGTACCTCTGACATTCCCAGGTACACAACACTCTCAGGTCCACCTCAGCTCCCAGGTACCTCTGATACTCCCAGGTACACCTCTGATGCTCCCAGGTATACCTCTGACACTCCCAGTTACACCTCGGCACTCCCAGTTACACCCCAACCTCCCAGGTACTCCTCTGACCTCCCAGGTACTCCTCTGACACTCCAGGTACAGCTTTGACACTCCCAAGTACACCTCTGACTCCCAGACTCCTGACACTCCCAGTTACACCTCCGACACTCCCAGTTACACCCCTGACACTCCCAGGTACACCCATGACACTCCCAGGTACCTATGCTCCCAGGTACACCTCAACACCTCCAGGTTCACCTTTGACCTCCCAGGTACACCAGCTAACACTCCAGGTACACCTCTGACACTCTCAGTTACACCTCTGACACTCCCATTATACCCCTGACCTCCCAGGTACACCTCAGACACTCCAGGTACACCCTGACATTCCCAAGTACCTCTGACACTTCCAGGGCACACTTCGACACTCCCAGGTACACCTCTGATACTCCCAGGTATCTCTGACCTCCCAGGTACACCTCAGACACTCCCAGGCCTCACACTGCCAGGTACACCTCTAACACTCCCAGGTACACCTCGACACTCCCAGGTACACCTCTCACACTCCCAGGTACCTCTGTCACTCCCAGTACTCCTGTTGCAGTCCTGGTATTTCTCTGACACTCCCAGGTACTCCACTGACTGCTCCCTGGTACACCTCCTGACCTCCCAGGTACACCCCAGACACTCCCATTGCACCTCGACGCTCCCAGGTACACCCCAGACCTCCCAGGTACCTCTGACCTCCCAGGTACACCCCAGACACTCCCAGGTACACCTCGGCCTCCCAGGTACACCTCCCAGACCTCCCAGGTACACCCCCAGGCACTAGGTACCCATCTGACCTCCCAGGTACCTCTGACACTCCCAGGGTACACCTCTGACACTCTCCGGAACACCTCCGACACTCCCAGGTACACCTCTGACACTCCCAGATACACCTCTGATGCTCAGGTATGCCTCTGGCACTCCCAGTTACACCTCCCACTCCCAGTTACACCCCGACACTCCCAGATACACCCTGATTTCCCAGGTACACCTCTGACACTCCCAGGTACCTCGACACTCCCAGGTACACCTCTGACACTCTCGAGGTACACCCCAGACACTCCAGGTACACATCTGACACTCCAGCTACACCTCTGACACTCCCATGTACACCTCTGACACTCTCAGGTTACCTCCAGCCTCCCAGGTACACCTCTGGCTCCCAGGTACCTCTGACACTCCCAGGTGCCACCACTGACACTCCCAGGTACACCTCTGATACTCCCAGGTACACCTCTGACACTCTACACTCTCAGGAACACCTGTGAAACTCTCGGGAACACCCTCCTGACACTCCCCGGGTACCTCTGGTGCTCCCCAGGTACACCACAGCCTCCCAGGTACACCTCCTGATGCTCCCAGTTACCTCTGGCACTCCCATGTACCCTCCTGACACTCTCAGGAACACCTCCGACTTGCTCCCAGGTACACCTCTGACACTCCCAGGAACATCTCTGACACTCCCAGGTGCCTCTGTTGCTCCCCAGGTGCCTGGGCACTCTGGATGAGTGTGGTTTTTCAGCTCTGGCCTCTCAGAACACCTGTGGCTTTCTCGTTTACCTCTGGCCTCCCAGGTTGCACCTCTGACACTCCCAGGTACCACCCCAGCACTCCCAGGTACCATGACACTCCCAGGTACCGCAGCACTCCCAGGTACACCTTTGATGCTCCCAGGTACCTCTGACACCTCCAGGTTCACCTTTGACACTCCAGGTGCACCAGCCTGACACTCCCAGGTGCCTCCTGACACTCTGTTTCTCTGACACACTCAGGTGCTGCTGACATCAGGTTGCCTCAAACTCCCAGGTGCTCTGTTGACGCTCCCAGGTGCTGCTCCTCTGACACTCCCAGGTGCACCTCTGACACTCCCAGGCACCTCGGCACTCCCATGTGCACCTCCTGACACTCCCAGGTACCTCCCAGCTCCCAGGCCTTTTTGACAATCCCAGGTACACCTCAGACACTCCCCAGGTACCCCTGACATTCCCAAATGCACCTCTGTTTCAGGTACTTCTGACACTCCCAGGTACACCTCTGACACTCCCAGGTACACCTCTGACCTCCCACCTCCTGACACTCCGTGGTACACCTCCATTTGCTCCTAGGTGCCCTCACCCAGCACTCCCAGGTACACCTCTGACACTCCCAGGTACACCTCCTGACACTCCCACTTACACCTCCGACCCACCAGTTTACACCCTGAGACTCCCAGGTACACCCCTGACACTCCCAGGTACCTCTGATGCTCCCAGGTACATCTCTGGCTTGCTCCCAGGTACCTCAGACACTCCCAGGTACCACCTCTCCTCCCAGGTACCTTTAGCTGCTCCCAGGTACCTCAGACACTCCCAGGTACCTCTCCCTCCCAGGTACACCTCTGTCACTCCCAGGTACTTCTCCTTTACAGTCCTGGTATTTCTCTGACCTCCCAGGTACTTCACTGACACTCCCTGGTGCCTCTGACACTCTGGGTACACCCCAGACACTCCCAGTTGCACCTTTCTGACATCCAGGTGCCCCAGACACTCCCAGGTGCACCTACTGACACTCCCAGGTGCACCCCCAGACGCTCCCAGGTACACCCCAGACCTCCCAGGCCTCAGCCTCCAGGTACACCCCATTTCCCAGGTACACCCCAGACACTCCCAGGTACATCGGCCTCCCGGGCACACCTCTGGCCTCCCAGGTACACCTCTGACACTCTCCAGGAACACCTCCGGCCTCCCAGGTACATCTCTGACCTCCCAGGTACCCCAGGCCTCCCAGGTACACATCCTGACACTCCCAGTTACACCTCTGACACTCCAGTTACACCCCTGACACTCCCAGATACACCTATGATATTCCCCAGGTACACCTCTGACACTCTGGGGTTTGAACTTGCTCCCAGATTTTTGCTGCCTCCTGACACTCCCCAGGTACTCCTCTGTTGCTCCCAGGTACACCTCAGACACTCCCAAGTACACCCAGACCTCCCAGGTACACATCTGACACTCTGGCCTTGCTCCCATGTACACCTCTGACACTCTCCAGGGGACACCTCCGGCTCCCAGGTACACCTCTGACACTCCCAGGTACCTCTGACACTCCCAGGTACACCACCCAGCTCCCAGGTACCTCTGATGCTCCCAGGTTTTTGCCTCTCTGACACTCTCGAACACCTGTGTGAAACTCTCCAGGGGCACCTCTGACTCCCAGGTGCACCTCCTGACCTCCCCAGGTGCACCACTGACCTCCCCAGGTGCACCTCCAAGTGCTCAGAGTTCCCTCTGACACTCCCATGTGCACCTCTGACCTCTCAGGAACACCTCCGACTTGCTCCAGGTACCTCTGACACTCCCAGGTACCTCGGCTTGCTCCCAGGTACACCACCCAACTCCCAGGTGCACCTCTCGCCTCCCAGGTACACCTCCTGACACTCTCCAGGCACCTGTGGCTCTGGGGCTTTTCTGGCTCCCAGGTAAACCTCTGACCTCCCAGGTACACCACTGGCTCTCCCAGGTACTCCTCGACACTCCCGGGTACAGCTTTGACACTCCCAGGTACACATCCTGACACTGGTACACATCTGACACTCCCAGTTACTGCTCTGACACTCCCAGTTACACCCCTGACTTGCTCCCAGGTTGCACTGACGCTCCCAGGCACCTCTGATACTCCCAGGTACCCCCTCTGACACCTCCAGGTTCACCTTTGACAATCCCAGGCTGTGGCTTGCTCCCAGGTACACCTCTGACACTCTCAGGTGCCGCCCAACACTATCAGGTACACCTCTGACACTCCCAGGTACTCCTTGACGCTCCCAGGCACACATCCGGCACTCCCAGGTGCATGTGACTCCCAGATACACCTCCTGATACTCCCCAGGTATGCCTCTGACACTCCCAGTTACCTCCATTGCTCCCAATTTTAACTTGCTCCAGATACTCTCTGACACTCCCAGGCATACCTCTGACACTCCCCAGTTACACCTCCGATTCTCCCAGGTTGCACACCCCACGGCTCCCAGGTGCTCCTCTGACACTCCCAGGTACTCCTCTTACACTCCCGGGTGCAAACTCTCACAACACTACCAGGTACCTCTGACACTCCCAGGTACCTCTCTGACACTCCCAGTTACACCTCCCGACACTCCCAGTTACACCCCTGACACTCCCAGGCACCCATGACACTCTCCCAGGTACACCTTGATGCTCCCAGGTACACCTCTGACACCTCCAGGTTCTGTGACACACTCCCAGGTACACCAGCCAACTTGCTCCCAGGTACACCTCTGACACTCTCGGTGCCTCTGACACCTCAGGTACACCATGACACTATCAGAATTTTTTACCTCTACAACCTCCCAGGTAACTCGCTGACGGCTCCCAGGTGCTCTCTGACACTCCCAGGTACACTTCTGACACTCCCAGGTACACCTCTGACACTCCATGTACACCTCTGACTCTCCCAGGTACCTCTGACACTCCCAGGTACACCCCCTGGCCTCCCAGGTGCCTGTGGGCACTCCCAGGTACACCCCTGACATTCCCAAGTACACCTCTGACACTTCCAGGTGCACTTCTTGACACTCCCAGTGTACACCTCTGACCTCCCAGGTACTCCTCTGACACTCCGGGTACACCTCCGACACTCCTAGGTACACCTCTGACACTCCCAGGTACCTCTGACACTCCCAGGTACACCTCTGACCTCCCACTTACACCTCCGACCCTCCCAGTTACATCCCTGACACTCCCAGTACACCCTGACCTCCCGTGCACCTCTGATACTCCCAGGTACATCTCTGCCTCCCAGGTGCACCTCAGACACTCCCAGGTACACCTCTCACCTCCCTGGTACACCTCTAACACTCCAGGTACACCTCAGACACTCCCAGGTACACCTCTCACCTCCCAGGTACACCTCTGTCCTCCCAGGTACTCCTGTTACAGTCCCTGGTATTTCTCTGACACTCCCGTGCTCCACCCACACTCCCTGGTACACCTCTGACCTCCCAGGTACAGAGCCTCCCAGTTACACCTCTGACACTCCCAGGTACACCCCAGACACTCCCAGTACATCTGACCTCCCAGGTACACCTCTGACACTCCCAGGTACACCCCAGACACTCCCAGGTACACCTCTGACACTCAGGGTACACCGCTGACACTCCCAGGTACACCCCAGACACTCCCAGGTACACATCTGACACTCCCAGGTACACCTCTGACACTCCCAGGTACACCTCTGACACTCTCAGGAACACCTCCGACACTCCCAGTTACACCCCTGACACTCCCAGATACACCTCTGATACTCCAAGGTATACCTCTGACACTCCCAGTTACACCTCCGATCCCAGTTACACCCTTGACACTCCCAGATACACCTATGATATTCCCAGGTACCTCTGACACTCCCAGGTACCTCTGACACTCTGAGGTACACCTCTGACACTCCCAGGTACACCTCTGACACTCTGAGTACACCCCAGACTCTCCCAGGTACACCTCTGACCTCCCAGGTACACCTCTGACACTCCCAGGTACACCTCTGACACTCCCAGGTACCCCAGACACTCCCAGGTACACATCTGACACTCCCAGCTACACTTCTGACACTCCATGTACACCTCTGACACTCTCAGGAACACCTCCGACACTCCCAGGTACACCTCTGACACTCCCAGGTACCTCTGACCTCCCAGGTACACCATGCTCTCCCAGGTACTCCTCTGATACTCCCGGGTACAGCTTTGACACTCCCAGGTACACATCTGACCTCCCAGGTACACATCTGATGCTCCCAGGTACACCTCTGACACCTCAGGTTCACCTTTGACAATCCCAGGTACACAATGACACTCCCAGGTACCTCTGACACTCTCAGGTACACCATGACACTATCAGGTACACCTCTGACCTCCAGGTACTCCTTTGACGCTCCCAGGTACACAACTGACACTCCCAGGTACATCTGACCTCCCAGTTACACCTCCGACACTCCCAGTTACACACCTGACACTCCCAGGTACACCCATGACACTCCCAGGTACACCTTTGATACTCCCAGGTACACCTCGACACCTCATGTTCACCTGACACTCCCAGGTACACCAATGACACTCCCAGGTACACCTCTGACATTCTCAGTTACTCGGCACTCTCAGGTACACCACTGACACTCTCAGGTACACCTCTGACCTCCCAGGTGCTCCTTTGACGCTCCCAGGTACTCCTCTGACACTCCAGGTACACCTCTGACACTCCCAGGTACAACTCTGACACTCCCAGGTACACCCCTGACACTCCCAGGTACACCTCAGACACTCCCAGGTACACCCCTGACATTCCCAGGTACACCTCTGACACTTCCAGGTACACTTCTGACACTCCCAGGTACTCCTCTGACACTCCAGGGTAAGCTTGACACTCCCAGGTACACAGCTGACACTCCCAGGTACACATCTGACACTCCCAGTTACACCTCCGACACTCCCAGTTACACCGACACTCCCAGGTACACCTCTGATACTCCCAGGTACACCTCTGATACTCCCAGGTACACCTCTGCCTCAGGTTCTGTTGACAATCCCAGGTACACCAATGACACTCAGGTACACCTCTGACACTCTCAGGTACACCACTGACAATATCAGGTACACCTCTCACTTCCTGGTACTCCTTTGACGCTCCCAGGTACACATCTGACACTCCCAGGTACACATCTGACACTCCCAGTTACACCTCGACACTCCCAGTTACACCCCTGACACTCCCAGATACACCTCTGATACTCCAAGGTATACCTCTGACACTCCCAGTTACACCTCCGACACTCCCAGTTACACCCTGACACTC
Source organism: Homarus americanus (assembly GCF_018991925.1). Taxonomy (NCBI): domain Eukaryota; kingdom Metazoa; phylum Arthropoda; class Malacostraca; order Decapoda; family Nephropidae; genus Homarus; species Homarus americanus. Next base: position 9,369 of record NW_024743305.1, on the reverse strand, counting down.
CCAGATACACCTATGATATTCCCAGGTACACCTCTGACACTCCCAGGTACACCTCTGACACTCTGAGGTACACCCCAGACACTCCCAGGTACACCTCTGACACTCCCAGGTACTCTCTGACCTCCAGGTACACCTGAGCCTCCCAAGTACACCCCAGACACTCCCAGGTACACATCTGACACTCCAGCTACACTTCTGACACTCCCATGTACACCTCTGACACTCTCCAGGAACACCTCCGACACTCCCAGGTACACCTCTGACACTCCCAGGTACTCCTCTGACACTCCCAGGTACACCTCAGACACTCCCAAGTACACCCCAGACACTCCCAGGTACACATCTGACACTCCCAGCTACACTTCTGACACTCCATGTACACCTCCTGACACTCTCAGGAACACCTCCGACACTCCCAGGTACCTCTGACCTCCCAGGTACCTCTGACACTCCAGGTACACCTCTTACCTCCCTGTTTCTCCTCAGACATCCCAGCCACCTCAGACACTCCCAGGTACACCTCAGACACTCCCAGGTACCTCTGACACTCCCAGGTACCACACTTGCTCCCAGGTACACCTCTGACACTCCCAGGTACCTCCTGACCTCCCAGGTACTCCTCTGACACTCCGTGGTACCTCCGACCTCCTAGGTACCTCTGACACTCCAGGTACCTCAGCCTCCCAGGTACACCTCTTACACTCCTGGTTCTCCTCCAGACACTCCCAGCTACACCTCAGACACTCCCAGGTACACCTCAGACACTCCCAGGTACACCTCTGACACTCCCAGGTACACCCCTGACACTCCCAGGTACACCTCTGACACTCCCAGGTACACCTCTTACACTCCTGGTTCTCCTCAGACACTCCCAGCTACACCTCAGACAATCCCAGGTACACCTCAGACACTCCCAGGTACACCACTGACACACCCAGGTACCTCTCATGCTCCCAGGTACACCTCTGACACTCTCAGGAACACCTGTGAAACTCTTAGGAACACCTCTGACACTCCCAGGTACACCTCTGCCTCCCAGGTACACCACTGACACTCCCAGGTAGCACCTCTGATATTCCCAGTTACACCTCTGACACTCCCATGTACACCTCTGACACTCTCAGGAACACCTCCGACACTCTCAGGAACACCTCCGACACTCCCAGGTACACCTCTGACACTCCCAGGTACACCTCTGACACTCCCAGGTACACCACTGACACTCCCAGGTACACCTCTGCTACTCCCAGGTACCTCTCAGGCACTCTGAGGAACACCTGTGAAATCTCCAGGAACACTCTGACATCCCCAGGTACACCCCTGACACTGGTACCCACTGACACCCCAGGTACTTCTGACACCTGGTACACCTCCGACACTTAGTACAACTCTGACACTCCCAGGTACACTCTGACACTAGGCACACCTCTGACACTCCCACTTACACCTCCGACCCCAGTTACACCCTGACACCAGGCACACCCTGACACTCCCCAGGTACACCTCTGATACTGCATGTACATGTCTGACACTCCCAGGTACACCCCTGTGACACTCCCAGGCACCCTCACACCCAAGGCACACTCTAACACTCCAGGCACACCTGACACCCACACCTCCCACCTCCAGGTACACCTCTGTCACTCCCAGGTACTCCTGTTACAGTCCCTGGTATTTCTGGACACTCCCCACTCCACTGACACCCCTGCACACCTCTGACACTCCCAGGTACACCCCAGACACTCCCCAGTGTCACCTCCTGACACCCCAAACCCAGACACCCAGGCACACCTCTGACACTCGGTACACCCCAGACCTCCCAGGTACACCTCTGACACTCGCAAGACCGTAAACATTGACACAGGCACACCTCTGACATTCCCAGGTACACCTGACACTCTCAGAACACCTCTGACACTCCCAGGTACACCTCTGATACTCCCAGGCACCTCTTATACTCTCTGACACTCCCAGTTACACCTCCGACACTCCCAGTTACACCCTTAACTCCGGTACTCTGACACCCCCAGGTACTCCTCTGACACCCAGGTACTTTGACACTCCCAGGTACACCTCTGACACCCCAGGTACACCTCTGACACTCCCAGTTACACCTCCACACTCCAGTTACACCTGACACCCCAGGTACACCCATGACACCAGGTACACCTTGATACTCCCAGGCACACCTCTAACACCTGGTTCACCTTGACACTCCCAGGCACACCAACAGACACTCCCAGGCACATCTCTGACACTCTCAGTTACACCTCTGACACTCCCAGGTACACCCCTGACACTCCCCAGGTACACCCCAGACACTCCCAGGCACACCCCTGACATCCCAGGCACACCTCTGACACTTCCAGGCACACTTCTGACACTCCCAGGCACACCTCTGATTCCCGAGGCTATCTCTGACACCCTGGTGACACCCCACACTCCCAGGCACACCTCTCACACTCCCAGGTACACCCCAACACTCCCAGGTACACCCCAGACACCCCAGGCACACCACCTCCAGGCACACCTCTGTCACCCCAGGCACCTGTTGTCCCTGGCATTCTCTGACACCCCAGGTACTCCACTGACACCCCTGGTACACCTCTGACACCCCAGGTACACCCCAGACACTCCCAGTTACCAACTCTGACACCCAGGCACACCCCAGACACCCCAGGCACACCTCTGACACCCCAGGTACACCCCACACTGGTACACCTCTGACACTCCCAGGCACACCTCTGACACCCCAGGTACACCCCAGACACTCCCAGGCACACATCTGACACCCCAGGTACACCTCTGACACTCCCAGGTACACCTCTGACACTCTCCTGAACACCTGACACTCCAGGTACACCTGACACTCCCGATACACCTCTGATACCCAGGCATACCTCTGACACTCCCAGTTACACTCCAGCACCTGACACTCCCAGATACACCTATGATATTCCCAGGTACACCTCTGACACTCGGTGGCACACCTCTGACACCCCAGGCACACCTTCTGACACTCTGAGGCACACCCCAGACACTCCCAGGCACACATCTGACACTCCCAGCCACACCTCTGACACTCCCAGTGCACACCTCTGACACTCTCAGAACACCTGACACTCCCCAGGCACTCTGCACCCCAGGCACACCTCTGACAACTCCCAGGCACACCACTGACACCCCAGGCACACCCTGATACTCCCGGTCACACCTCTGACACTCCTCAGGAACACCTGTGAAACCCCGGGAACACCTCTGACACCCCAGTACACTCTCTGACACCCCAGGCACACCACTGACACCCCAGGTACACCTCTGATACTCCCAGTTACACCTCTGGCACCCCATGTACACCCTGACACTCCTAGAACACCTGACACCCAGGCACACCTCTGACACTTGCACACCTCTGACACTCCCCAGGCACACCTCTGACACCCCAGGCGTCACACTGACACTCCCAGGTACACCTCTGATACTCCCAGGTACAACTCTGACACTCAGAACACCTGTGAAACCTCAGAACACCTCTGACCCCAGGCAACCTCTGACACCCCAGGTACACCACTGACACCCAGGCACACCCATGACACCCCCAGGCACACCCATGACACCCCCAGCCACCTTGATACTCCCAGGTACACCTCTGACACCTCCAGGTTCACCTTGACACCCCCAGGTACACCAATGACACAGGCACACCTCTGACACCTTGTTACACCTCTGCACACCTCAGGTACACCACTGACACCATCAGGTACACCTCTGACACCCCAGGTACCCTTTGACGCCCCAGGCACCTCTGACACTCGCACACCTCCACACCCATGGCACACCTCTGACACTCCCCATGTACACCTCTGACACCCAGGTACACCCTCTGATACTCCCAGGCACACCCCTGACAATCCCAGGCACCTCAGACACTCCCAGGCACCCCGACATCCCCAAGCACACCTCTGACACTTCCAGGCACACTTCTCACCCCAGTACACCCCTCTGACACTCCCAGGTACACCTCTGACACACACCTCTGACACCTGTGGTACACCTGACACCCGGGCACACCACTGACACCCCAGGTACACCTCTGACACCCCAGGCACACCTCTGACACCCCACTCACACCTCCGACCCTCCAGTTACACCCCTGAGACTCAAGCACACCCCTGACACCTGGCACAATTACTTCCAGCACATCTCTGACACCCCAGGCACACCCCAGACACCCCAGGCACACCTCCTCCACTCCCAGGCACACCTAACACTTGCACACCCCAGACACTCCCAGGCACACCTCACACCCCAGGCACACCTCTGTCACCCCAGGTACTCTGCCACAGTCCCTGGTATTTCCACCCTCCCAGGCACTCACCTGACACCCTGCACACCTCTGACACCCCAGGCACACCCCAGACACCCCAGTCACACCTCTGACACCCCAGGCACACCCGACACCCAGGCACACCTCCACACCCCAGGCACACCCCAGACACCCCAGGCACCCAGACACACCCCACACCCCCTGACACCCAGGCACACCCCAGAACACCCAGGCACACCCCAGACACTTGCACACATCTGACACCCCAGGCACACCTCTGACACTCATGCACACTCTGACACCTCGTGAACACCTGACACTCCCAGGTACACCCCACACCCCAGGCACCTGCACATCTGACACTCCCAGGTACACCTCTGACACTCCCAGCTACACCCCTGACACCCCAGACACACTCATATATTCCCAGGCACACTCTGACACCTGAGGCACACCCCAGACACCCCAGGCACCACACACCCCAGGCCCTCTGACACCCAGGCACACCCCACACCGCACACCCAGACACCCCAGGCACATCTGACACCCCAGCCACACCCCTGACACCCCATGCACACCTCTGACACTCTAGGAACACCTCCTGACACTCCCAGGCACACCTGCAAGGCACACCTCTGACACCCCAGGCACACCACTGACACCCATGCACACCTCTGACACTCCCAGGCACCTCTGACACTCTCAGAACACCTGTGAAACCCAGGAACACCCTGACACTCCAGGTACACCTCTGACACTCCCAGGCACCAGACACTCCCAGGCACAATTCCTGATACTCCCCAGTTACACCTCTGACACTCCCATGTACACCTCTGACATCTCAGAACACTGACACTCCCAGGCACACCTTCACCCCAGCAACACCTCTTGACACTCCTGCACACCACTGACACTCCCAGGCACACCTCTCATACCCCGCACACTCTGACACTCCCAGGAACACCTGTGAAACTCTGGCCCACTGACACTCCCAGGCAAACCCTGACACTCCCAGGCACACCACTGACACCCCAGGCACCCCTCTGACACCCCTGGCCAGCCTGACACCCCCAGGCACACATCCACACCCCTGGCCACATCTGACACTCCCAGTCACACCTCCACACCCCTGTGCCACACCCTGACACCCCAGCACACCTCTGACACCTCCAGGTTCACCCTTGACAATCCCAGGCACACCAATGACACTCCCCAGGCACACCTCTGACACCTCAGGTACACCACTGACACCACCAGCACACCTCTGACACTCCCAGGTACCCTTTGACGCTCCCAGGCACATCTGACACTCCCCAGGCACACATGACACTCCCAGATACACCTCTGATATTCCCAGGCATACCTCTGACACCCCAGCCACACCTCCGACACTCCCCAGTCACACTCTGACACCCCAGGTACCCTCCTGACACCTCAGGCATACCTGACACCCTGTGCCACACCTGACACCCCAGTTACACCTCTGACACCCCTGGTGACCCTCTGACACCCCAGGCACCTCTGACACTTGCAACACTCTGACACTCCAGGTACACTCTGACACTCCAGTTACACTCTCTGACACCCCAGTTACACCCTGACACTCCCAGGTACACCCATGACACCCCAGGCACACCTTGATACTCCCAGGCACACCTCTGACACTCCAGGTTCACCTTTGACACTCCCCAGGCACACCAATGACACTCCCAGGCCACCTCTGACACCTCAGTTACACCTCTGACACCTGGTGCCACCACTGACACCATCAGGCACACCTCTGACACTCCAGGCACTCCCTTGACGCTCCCAGGCACCTCCGACACCCCAGGCACACTGACACCCCAGGCACACCTCTGACACCCCATGCACACCTCTGGACTCCAGGCACACCTCTGACACTCTGTGCACACCCCTGACACCCCAGGCACACCTGACACTCCCAGGCACAGCCCCAAGCACACCTCTGACACTTCCAGGCACACTTCTGACACTCCCAGGCACACCCCTGACACCCCGGTACCTCTGACACTGCACACCTGACACTCCTAGGCACACCTCTGACACTCCCAGGCACACCCTCTGACACTCCAGTACACCTCTGACACTCCCCACTCACACCTGGACCTCCCAGTTACATCCCTGACACTCCTGGGCACACCCCGACACCTTGCACACCTCTGATACCCCAGGCACATCCTGACACCCAGGCACACCAGACACCCCAGGCACACCTCCCACACCCTGGCACACCCCAACACCTGAGGCACACCTCATGACACTTGCTGACACCCCTCACACCCCCTGCTCACCCTGCACTCCTGTTGCCAGGCATTCTGACACTCCTGGTACCACTGACACCCCTGGCACACCCTGACACCCCAGGCACACCCCAGACACCCCAGTCACATCCTGACACCCCAGGCACATCTCTAAGACCCAGCACAATTCCACACCCAGGCCACCTCTGACACCCCAGGCACCCTGGTTCCCCAGACACCTCTGACACCTGAGGCACACCGCCGATGTCCCAGGCACCAAGACGACCCCAGGCACACATCTGACACCCTGTGTACACCTCTGACACTCCCATAGTACACCTCTGACACTTCCTGACACTCTGTCACTCAGACATCCAGACACACCTCCATACCCAAGGCATACCTCTGACACCCCAGTCACACCACATCCCTGTGTCACACCCTGACACTCCCAGACACACCCATGATATTGCACACTCTGACACTCCCCAGGCACACTGACACTCCTGGGAGGCACACCCCAGAATCCCAGACAGTCCACCCCCACCACTCCCCAGGCACCCCAGTGTGCCACCCCAGGCACACTTCTGACACCCCTGGTGTGCCATAATCCACATCCCAGCCACCTCTGAACACTCCCAGTACACTCTCCTCCTGACATCCTGACAACTCCCAGTACAATCTCTGACATCCCATGTACACCATTGACACTTCCGTACCTCTGACACTCCCGGGTACAGTCTGACACTCCCAGGCACATCTGACACTCTGGTGCACACATCTGACACTCCCAGTTACACCTCTGACACTCAGTTGCACCCCTGACACTCCCAGGCACACCTGACACTCCCAGGTGATCTCGACATCCAGGCACACTGACACCTCCAGGTTCACCTTGACAATCCCAGGCACACCACACGACACTCCCAGGTACACCTCTGACACTCTCAGGCACACACCTGACACTTATCGTGCACCTTCTGACACCTAGGCACTCTTTTGACGCTCCTAGTACACAATTGACACTCCAGGCACACATCTGACATCCCAGTCACACCTCCGACACTCCTAGTTACACACCTGACACTCCCAGGTACACCCATGACACTCCTAGGCACACCTTGATACTCCCAGGCACACCTCTGACACCCATGTTCATCTTGACAGTCCCCAGGTACACCAATGACATTCCTTGCGCCACCTCTGACATTCTCAGTTTCACTGACACTTTCAGGTACACCACTGACACTATACACCTTCTGACACTCCCAGGTGCCTTGACGTTCCCCAGGCACTCCTCTGACCCCAGGTACACCTCTGACATCCCCAGGCACAACTTGACACTCCCAGGCACACCCCTGACACTCCCACACCCTGGACATCCTGGTACCCCCTGACATTCCTGTGCACACCTCTGACACTCTGGTACACTTGACACTTGGTACCTCTGACACTCCAGGGTGCAGTTTTACACAGATGACATCCCACACATCTGACACTCCTGTTTCATGTCCTGACACTTGTTGCACCCCTGACACTTGCACACCTCTGATAATCCCAGGCATTCTTGATACCCTGTGTCATTCCTCTGACATCCCAGGTCTTTTCCCAGTACACAATGACAATCCCAGGTCTGACACCTTGTCCACTGACAATATCAGGTACACCTCTGACAATCCCCAGGTACCCTTGACGCCCCAGGTACACATCTGGACACTCCCAGTCACACTGACACTCCCAGTTACATCCTCCGACACTCCCAGTTACACTTCACAATCCCAGATACACCTCTGATACTCCAAGGTATAACTCTGACACTTACCATTCACACTTGGTTACACCCCTGTCCCAGATACACCTGTGATATTCCCACAATTCTGACACTTACGGTGTCTGACACCTGAGGTACACTCAAGAATTCCCAGGCACACCTCTGACACCCCAGGTCCTGATCCTGTGTCCCAGACACTCCACACCCCAGACACATCTGACACCCAGCATCCCATGTACACCCCACACTCATGCACTCCACACTCCCAGGTACACTTTGACACTCCCAGGTATCCTGACACTCCCCAGGTACACCCTGTGACACTCCAAAGTACACCCACTCCCATGTACACATCTGACACCCCAGCCATCTCTGACATCCTGCACACCTCTGACACTTCCTCAGAACATCCCTGACACTTGCACACCTCTGACACTTGTCCTGACACACCCCTTGTCTCCTGTAGACACTCCTAGCTACACCTCAGACACTGAAATTCTGTAACTCCCAGGTACACCTCTGACACCTATTGCACCCCGGACACTCTGTAAGTAACACCTCCGACAATTCCATGCCACCTCTGACACTCCCCAGTACCTCTGACAGTCCCTGTGGCACACCTCCGACACCCTAGGCACCTCCTGACCCCAGGTACACCCTGACACTCCCCAGGCACACCTCTTACACCCTGGTTCTCCCAGACACTCCCAGCCACACCTCAGACACCCCAGGCACCATCCCCAGACGTCCCAGGCACACCCCTGACACTCCCAGGCACACCCCTGACACCCCAGGCACACCCTCTGACACTCCCCAGGCACACCCCACACTCCCCTGGTCTCCTGGGACACCCAGCCACACCAGACAACCACACTGACACCCCCAGGTACACCACCGACACAACTGGTACAATTCCCTATACTCCCAGGTACACCTCTGACACTCCTTGTTTGAACACCTGTGAAACTCTTAGAACACAGTGCAATACGTAACCGAACGAAGCCACTGAT
>NW_024743304.1:0-42443 GCF_018991925.1 Homarus americanus | reverse complement strand
AAATAAAGACACAGAGTCGATAATAATAACAATATTGAAACGGCTGAGCCAGTTGAGAGCCTGAGTTCTCTTGAAGGCACTGATCATTTATCTCAAGGAAGTATTATGTAATATTTAGCATCATCTGGAATAGTACACGCAACATGGTGGTAGTAAGAACATATCATAATGTTCCCACGGTTATCACCTCTGCAACACTAATCTCTACAAGGCCCTTCGTAACAGAGCCATTCGTAAAATATACTCCGTAAAAAAGTCATACTATCCTGTCAGGCTGCATCACCCTGAGGTAGAGTGACACCAGCCAGGGTATGGTAAATGTATATAATGTGTATAACCCTGGTCTTGGTATGGTTGATGGTGATATTGTTGGAGGTGGTCTATTTCTAGAGAGTGTAGGGCGCTAATACAGGAGTATCCTTCTTCAGAGTACTATAGTTGTACTCCGAGGAGGCTGCAGCTGAAAAGTGAAGACAGCTTCTCGGAGGTAATTGAGGCTGTTACCGATTCCAACGTTGATGGCTTTGTTAGTACTTGTATCGCGACTGACTAAATCAAACGTGTTGGTGTAGTTTAAGAAGGTGAGAACTACAGGGGGCATATGCATTTGTAGGTTGTTATAATGAAGACTAGGAAGTTGACAAGACAGTTTATGGTGGAGGAGGCCTTTGTATTGTTGAATTACTGATGGTCTATGAAACCTGAACAGTCCGTAATAAACCGAGTCAAATATAAAACTCTTGCAACTTAGAAGATCAGGATGGTGGTGGATGGCCGTAACTCGTTGAATGATTGTAGACTTTGTGACTTCGGTACTGGAGGGAAGTATTAATGAAGGGGCAGAGAAGTATAGCTAGTTCAGGGAGATATTCTTGTAGAGCTTCACTGGAAGGTCAATGGGATTAAGTATTCAATCATAAAGACCTATTCGCCTGGTGACTTCAAACACTTGTACCAATTCAGTGGGTAAGGGCATTGGCAGCGTCAAGGTGGGGACGTGTCTAACATATTGTGTCAAAATGATCATTGATTTTTTTTAGCTATAAATAAGGAGGATGCGCTGTGCGTCTTCTTCCTTAAACCACATAATCTCTTAAGGGGTTCATTAATCAAATTGTCTAACCTAACCTAACCCAACCCAACCCAGTCTAACATAACCTAACCTAACCCTACCAAACCTAATTTAACCCAACCCATCCCACCCCAGCCTACAGAACAGTGGACAATAAAGACCTAAGCCAGGGCGAAGAACTGGCACTAGAGGCACGGAAGAAGCTCATTAGTCAGTAGAGCACCTGTATGATGTACTCATAAGTACAGCAAGTGAGGCGCACCAGTGGAAGATAAATTGGAAGGGAAAATTTTAATGATCTAATAAAATGTTGAATAGAAAGTAAATGATGCTACATCTCTGCGTCACCGACCTGTGTGTTAACCCTACAGAGAGAGGAGAGGTGGGGAGAGTAACATCACAGAAGCCTCACAGCCATTCGCTACAGAATCCAGTTGAACGAAATAAACACCGGAAAACACTGTACAAACACAAGAGAATTTTATAATACAGAAAATATTGGAAACAAATAAATGGGAGTTGCGCTATTTTTCACGAGTTCCTTTTTAAAAGCCATGATTTATTGTGATAGCTTATCGGAAACTTGTATTATTTTTCACTCCGGGAGAATGAAGTTGCTGGAATATGTAAATGGGATATCAGTAGAGGCAGAGATAGAATTGATAATGCAAGGATCATTAATATTGGCCCTGGGTCCTCCCTCCTTCTCCCGGGTGATTGATTACTGCAACTTCAGACTGTAATGCCCTTTCCATCGCTTCTTATTAATTGCCGTATCAAAAACTTATCAAAAAGATATAAGAATTAATGTCCCAGTTTCTCCTTTTCTTTTTTATTTTCTTTAATGTGTGAGAGGAATTGACGCGACATTTTTGGTCTTACTTTATTTAGTATATCTTGTGACAATATACAAAATAATAATGTGAAGAGAGCGATGTAATCTGTTGAGTGAAAGTACTGCATGAAAGTTTAGTAGATATGCAAATGAGGAGGGGAAGCAAAAGTGTTTATAGAGTTCCAGGAAAGACAAGATTAATGTGGAAAATAACCGTACACGCTTTGTACTATCAATACTGTATACGGAACAGGAAAACCATATTACTTATCGTTCAGAATCAAATAATAATAATAACAGAACTACAACTACTACTGTACTACTGCCACAACAACACGGGGAGTCTGGCGTATTCATGGGAGGAAGAATATCCACAATCTTTAGTTCTTAATAATATATCAATAAACTTTGATTATTACAATATGCTAATATATACATTAGTTACAATAATACGGGTATGGTACGAGAAGACAACAAACATTACAGACTGAAAGAATCGCTGTTTTATTCTTTCTCGTGCTGTACGTTCGTCCCTGAAGCTCTGTGCCCCAAAATTACGACCAGAAGTGGTGTTCTATATTACATGAAACAAACTAAATTTATGGAAATTAAAGAAAAATCAAGAGCCATAAATAAAGTAAATAAAACACTCCACAAAACGCGGTACTCTGTGTAAAACGGTACTATAATTTCCATCGATTTGACTTCTAAAACAGAGAAATGTTTCAGTGTAAATAAGAGAACAATATTTTTTTTATATACAATGATTGGTATTTGTGTAGCTGTCTGAGTGTAGAATAAATGGCGACTATCATAGAAAGCCAAAGAGAAGTTTGTATCTGCATGATCTTTGTGATGTTTAAAGTGAGAACTGGAAATGTGGTGAGACTGTCATTAGGTAGATCCACAATTCACTAATTTTATTGAAAGGGGATAAATTCTCATTTATCTATCACGGTTTGAGCTGGTTAGAAAACACCTATCATGATAATGTTCATTGTTAAAATATATCCCAGAAAAACTATATCTATAATTTGCTGTTGGTGGATACAGGGTGAAACAGACAATAACATTAGTAATCAAGTTTAAGTTAGAATATAGAACACAGTGTAGAGGGTGGGAGCTATGAGAAGGATCTTTACGTCGTGTTTATTGCTCACATAAGAGGAATATCTAAGACAATGACACAAATCCCACATCTTACACCTGATATATAAACAAGGTGATGAAAAGTACCGGTAATGAAGGTCTTGATAAAACAACACTTGTAGACGACCAGTGAGGAAGATTTGCCAGAAATTATGTGAGAAATATACTGCTGCTAGAGAGGTCACTGAGAGGGGTTGGAAGCGAGAGGAGAGAGGGGATATTTATAAAGAGAAAAATTTATGAGATAAAAATCATGTAACAAAAATGTGAATGAGAAAAAGGAGAAAATTTTAAAAGAGGTTAAGTGCACTAAAGAAACCCGAGGTATGAGAGGAAAAAAATTGAAGTCTATGAAGGTAAACATAAAGGACATAAAAATTAAATAAAAAATGCTAACATGAATGAGAGAAAAAAAGAGTAAAAAAAAAAACATTGTGTAAAGGTTGAATAAAATTGCCAGATAAAAAAAAACACATCAGACAGTTTTAGAGGGAAGAGAACAAACAGCGAAGGAAAAAGTGTGTTATAACCAGCTGCTGGATGATGGTGGGAGAGGATCAGGTCTCTTGGTATTCTTTTGTTTCTAATGTTTGTGGTATTATCTTATAAACCCTTAAGGTGCCCAAGATTCCGGCCCTATACACCAGCTGACTCGTAACATTGTTTTAGATACATAGATCGTCACAGAGTAAGTCTGGGGTGGTGTAGAGTTGGATCATGGCCCAATAAGACTGATGAGACTGTTTCTCGGTCTACTGAACGCTCATACAACACCATCGTATGTCTTAGGCCGGTATAATATATATGTGTGTGTGTGTGTGTGTCTTTGTGAGTGAGTGAGTGAGTGTGCGCGCGCAAGCTTCATCAACCCGCAGTTCGTGTTGTAAACTATGGGTGTACCAAGAACATATACCAGGAACATGACAGGAACCTCAACTCCCTGACTTGTCGACAGAAACCGGCAAACTTTCATTACACCGAGACAGACACACAGCAGACGACACGTGGCGCCAAAATATGATTGTCAGTGGACATATGAATCGCACATGTCATTTGGGCGAGCCTTACACAGTTGATTACATCGCCCGGAGGAGAACAGCGTGTTGGAACGTCCGACCCTCCCTATAACGAGTGATGCTATCAAGTCTACGGCTCGTGCGTCTGCTGCATGAAAATGTTTCACGCTTTTCGAAAATTAAGAACAAGAACGACACCAATTGATATGGAGGGCATATATAGTAACAAAGTGAATTTAACGAGTAGGGGGGTAGCGCATATACGTCTCATTTTGTGTTCCGAGATTGATTCTTTCCTGGGTCGGATGTGTGAAGGGTGTGGTCTAGTGTAACCTGACTGAACATAAAGCAGGTTTTTCTCTGGGTACTCTGGTGTCCTCCTGTAGCCTGGCTGACCTGTATGTTGATATAAGTGGCGAAGAGAATAAGAAAATTCTGAGAAAAAAAACATAAGCTGTTGATTGTTATGAGCTGCTGTTGAGCTGATATGTTCTGCTAATTTGATGTGGGGAGGGAAGTGTGGGGCAGACGGTGTGGGGGCAGAAGGTGTGGGGCAGACGGTGTGGGGCCTTTAGGTGAATGTACGTAAGACTCAGATTCTCTTTCAGCCTGCCCCTGGTTCAGCCACACCTCCACCATCCATCCATCCAGCTTAACGGTACTACCCTCTCTAATGTTACCCACTTTCGGTATTTCGGCTCCCAACTGTCCACCGCCGCGGATGAGAAAGATTTGTTGGTATTTAAATTTACAGAAAACGAAAGAAAAGATTGATAATATATGTATATTCAGGAAAAATAATAATAAGTGAATCAACTATATATTGATCAAATAAATGATGACGTGCTCTAAATTCTATTATCAGTTGATAGCAACACGATAGCCAACCCACAAATAAAATGTAAATTACATACGACATAAAATTTTGGATATTCATAAAACAATTTACATGACGTCAAAAGAGTTCTTTAAATTTTTTGTTGGACTGTAAAATGTATTTTGTAATTTGGCTTAAATTTCATAGTGGATATATTTTTGTCTCTTCTGCTTAACAATATTTCCTTGTTGCTTTCCATTTCAACTTATAATTTAATTATCTAGAAGATTCTTTAGACACTTTCAGAGCTGACTCACACAAGCAGTAAGATGAAAAAAGTCTGAAAAAAGTTTATTACAGTTTAATTTTGTTCCTAATAGTTCTCTCAGAAAGATTTTGCCTCTTTGTTGTGTTATGTGTCGCCTCTTCTTACTCTCTCAAGTATTAACTGATCCATCATGTGTGTAGCATCTTGATGGGTCTTCGACACGTGGCGATTTACACGAGTAATATTTGCCTACACATTAAATTCTGTTCCGAGAGCAAAAAAAAAAAAGAAAATTTTTCGTATAGTATCATTTTGTTTGTTATTAAAATATAAATCTATTTATACAAAAGATATGTAAATTAATTGAAAAATTATATCACTAATACTGAAGCAGTAGACGATTCGACTAAAAACTCGCCCAGTGATATTCAGGTGTTGTAATAATTATGTTAAGCTGATAGAGAAGAGCTGATTCTAAAATATACTCCCACAACACCTTGCTCCCGAGTCTAGTTTTACCTAACAGCCTCGACAACATAATCCAGAGACGTCCTCCCCCTTAGCACAAGTTGACGACCCCTTTGTTAACAACATTATCTGGTCTTTTATTTATGACATTCATTACTAAGATATTATACATAACATTACATAGAAAATACATCCACTTCCTGTAATACCTCATTGAGCTGATTAATATGAGGTGAATTACTACTTTTTATTCTCGAATATCAAAACTCAGAGCTGCATTAATAAAGTATATAACACATACCATTATGCGAGTTAAGGAACATCACCCAAGGGTAAAGATTGTAAAAAGCAACAACACATTAGACCAGCAGTTGTGTGTATCGTCAATTACCAGGCGGTGGTGGGGTAAAACTCTGCGGTTACCACACGCCAAGTTTCACTACCACCCCCCCCTTTTTTTTTAAATATACCGTATACCGTATATATTTTTTACCTGTTACAACACTTCCCGAATACACACGCCGTTGGTCTTTATATAACAACAAGAAAAATCTGAAATGTCGAGTATAAAAGCTCCTAGGATCAGTACAGTATCTCAGTAGGCAGGTATGTATATGATTACCTTTACATGCATGTTTTTATTCACGTATCCGTACCGTATGTATAAAGTTCTCTATGTATTAATAAATTTCATCAAATTATCTCAAAAACCAACGAGTATGTTTCAATAAATTTATGTATATTCGTGATGTAAGAGTTTCATGGGTGATCGGGATGTCACTCTCTAAGAATTGTAATATTTGTTTTTTGGCACTTGAGGGATGTCCACCGTTATCTAGGCAAATATTTTCATTATAGTTTTTTATACATGTAAATAGAAAGGTATAATATTTGACCTTATCTGCCAGCCTTACAATAGCCTCGTTATGTCACCCCTTTCAGGTGCACCAGAGCTCCTTATACCACTCCATGGTGATCAATTAGTGTGCGTGTGTACTTGATCTTTATCTTTAATTTCACTACTTTTAAACTTTTAACCTAACCTAACCTAACCTAACCATTGGGTACTTTTCATATGGCTTAACTATTACAAAAGAAAATTATTGATGGTGATCTCGGCTAATATTATGATGGGACGAAATCACTAAAATGGGCCGAGGTCACCACTGAATGTGGGCCGAGGTTACCACACTAGATGTGGCCGAGGTTACCACTAGATGTGAGCCGAGGTTTTCACTGGATGTGGGCCGAGGTTACCACTGGATGCGGGCCGAGGTTACTTGGCCGAATTTACCATAGGCCGACGTCACTGGCACCCGAGATTGTGCTGCTGTCATCAACACAAGAAAACGCCTCAACTCTTGTGTATATGTAAACACTGATATTATGATCTGATTTATAATTAAACCTGAAATGTTGGATTGTTTAAGTTAAAAGAGATTTGTTAAACTATTATTTTTGGGGGGAAATTTAACTTAAACAAAGAGACATCGGAAAATTTGTTCAGACTTGTACCCAGAACCAGCAGAACCTGATGGTCAGTCCCCCCGTAAGGTCACGGTGTCTCTGTTATATAAAGTTTGTAAGGTGCTTATATATTACAGCTTCACTTCTCTTAATATACAGTATTGGTTAATGTATAAAAGCTATTTTATAATGAATAATTCTCTCCTCTTGTATATCTTTGTCACTTATTTATTCTTATACTAATACAATAAGCAGAGCAATGAAGAATATATATACTTTATCAATAAAATGATTCCATTATAACCATACAGTAATTTAATAAGTCGGTAAATGAGGAAGTGAAATACTCTCTCAGAATTGTATCAACTTTATTAAGAAGAATTATTTAGTAATTGTTTTATAACGCGTGGCATCTCCAAGACCATCTATGTTTTCAATCCGTCGACCCTCTAGAAAATACTTTGTGGTTCCCCAGTTGAGAAGCTCTGGTAGAGAAGTAGAGTGATAGTGTAGACACCGACACAGGCTATAAACCAGTTTAAAATAATTCAGATGGGAAGTATACATGATGAGACTAACTTCGCGATTACTAACACATACTTAAAAAAAATCATTATGGAGAGGAACTATCCGGTACACGCAGTGAGTTTCATTTTGACTGATGTGTATGTGGGCGAACCTCCCATCACCTATAAGGCCATCAGTGACGGACACACCTGGTCTGGACTACTCATCAAAACAGCTTCTAATTTCCATGGTTAAGGATGCCTGATATTATTTCCCATTTGAAATATACTTAAATTTGGATTAATTCAGGTCATCGGACTTAAGTGACTTTATCTTATTAAATTATTACCATTAGCTTCAACAACACGGAATGTACTGAGCATCAGGCGAGCTTCTATAGGTTTTTAACCTTATTATGCCCTCGTTAACTAGTGGGTGGAGTAAACCCGTACCCATAATAAAACACCAGTTTGATAAAGGAATAATGACCGTGTAGAGATAAATCTGTAATGTGGAGTAATCGCTTCATAGATGCTGTTTCACGTGATATTTTACTTAGACTAAAATTATCACTACCATGAAACATCTGTACGTGTTACCAAGATTAATATACAAAGATAAAGTTCTATTAGAATATATCAAATATAATCCTCATATTGTTTTCTATATGTTTTAATGTAATCTAAAACTAAAGGGCTCATCAGGAAATACTAAATAACGTATAAGTATTTTTTCTTTACAAAACAAAAATTTAATCCCTACTTGACAACAGATATCTTAGACTGACAAGGTGACAGTTGGTTGCCTCTATTCCGGGCTTTGAATGTTTACATATATTTGATCCTAAAGGAGTAGAAAAAGTAAATTTACTTAAAATATGAGAGTAACATTTTTTTACCTAATCGTTATCAATTTTCTATTATATGTAACCCCAAAAAAGAGTATTTTTATTACCTGACTGTGGCTATAGCTCTAGTGTGTTTACTTATGTGTTACCAGAGAATTAGGCTAAGGTCTTGGGTGACTCCTCATTAGGGTGACAATAAAAAGTGAAAGTTTTTATTTTTAGATGGCCATTTGTCCAATACTGCGTACCCATGAAAAAAGAACACAGGCGAAATCCTGGGTCATTTGGACAATATTTAGAGGTGGCTCAAGCCATTTGAAGTTAACACTACTGAAATTATTATTGATTTTTTCTAATTTCTTTATTTATGAACCGATTACTATGAAACTTTGCAGGTATATGTAGAATGCAAATTCAAACTAAAGTTGTTCCTAACATTTTTTCTAAAAATGAGTAATGAGTATTTTGGCTGGTGCAGCTATTGGCAATGCAGAGGGGAGGGAGAGGCGGGTGTCAGTCGGGGTAGGGGGAAGAGGTTGTGTGCCAGTGTCTGACTGGTACAGTAGCGACCCACCGTTCTGGGATTGCCAACGAAATTAAAGAAAAATTTCAACCTAGTGAAGTGCTCACTGTGCACTGGGATGGAAAAATTATTCCTGATGAACAAGGAGCGAGTGTTGACCGAATCGCCATTCTTGTCTCCGGAATCAATACTGAAAAGCTGCTTGGTGTCCCGAAACTATTGTCAGGGACTGGACAGGCCATTGCTACAGCAGTCAGTGCAGCGCTGGAAGAGTGGAAAATATCAGAGAATGTTTCAGCACTCAGTTTTGACACAACAGCTTCAAACACTGGGCACTTGTCGGGGGCATGTGTCATTCTGGAGCAGAAACTCGGCCGCCGTCTTCTGCATCTCGCGTGTCGTCACCACATCCTTGAGCTTGTTGCCGAGAAAGCGTATGTGGAATGCATGGGGCCTTCCTCTGGACCAGATAATACTCTCTTCTCTCGCTTCAAGCATAAGTGGAAGGACATCAGTCAAGATGACTACAGCCCTCTCTCAGACCTCCCTCCAAGTTTGTACGAGAAACGAGATGACCTCATCTGTTGCTGGAAACATCATCTGGGCAAGAAGCAGCAGCCACGTGATGATTACCGTGAGGTACTGGAGCTAGCAATCAGGTGTCTCGATGGAGCTCTACCCAAGTTTAATCTCCGACGGCCTGGAGCACTTCACCGAGCACGGTGGATGGCTAAGCTCATTTATGTCATGAAGATCCTGATTTTTGCTAATCAGTTTAAACTAACTGCTCGTGAGACATTAGGCTTGAAACGATTCACATTCTTTGTGCTAGAGGTGTATGTCAGTGCATGGTTCACGGCCTCCGTTCCATCCTCCGCTCCTGCTAATGATTTGCGGCTCCTCCAAGACCTGTCAGAGTACCACGACGTCAAAATATCAAGAACATGTCTCACAGTCTTCGGTCGTCACCTGTGGTACCTCAGTGAAGGCTTGGTGGGTCTTGCACTCTTCGATCCACAAGTTAATGCAACAATGAAGACAAACATAGTTCGGGCAATCGTTGAGAGGAAGGCGACCGAGGATTCACCAAAACGTGCTGCTCTTCCTGCCACATCTTCCCTTCCCACAAAGCAGCTCTCAGACTTTGCTTCTAGAGGATCAAACTTTCTATTTGAAAGTCTCAAAATGAAGACTTCTTTTTTGTCCAAGGAACCTGACACATGGTCTGATGATGAAGACTTCAAAACTGGCGTCGCAGTTGTGGGTGGTCTCAGAGTCATCAACGACACTGCAGAGAGAGGGATTGCCTTGATACAGGCATTCAACAGCAAGATCACGAAGAGTGAAGACCAGCGTCAACATCTGCTGCAGGTTGTTGAAGAGCAGAGGCGGTCACAACCAGGGACATCAAAACAGGACCTTACAAGCAAAAAGCGAAAACAATGAATGGGTTGTCCACACCTCTCCCACCCATTGATGTAAGCGTGTTCACTGCAGTTTCATTTTAAAAAGGAATTAATCATTTATATGTACAGTGTACACATAAACTTGCTCAATATGTAAATTTTAAAATAAACCGGCATATTATGAATATTCGTATTTTTTGCCAAAAGGATAAAACTTCAATTGACTTGAGCTACCTCTAAATATTGTCCAAATGACCCAGGATTTCGCCTGTGTTCTTTTTTCATGGGTACGCAGTATTGGACCAATGGCCATTCCATTTAATCAATTTTAGAAATTCACCCCTATGCACTATTGTCACCCTACTCCTCATACTTTACTTGAGCAAGAAATCTATTTTTTCCCGAGATCGAGATTTTTAAAAGTTGAGATCAAGATCCTTCGCAATTTTAACATTTATGAATCATCTAAGGACTTGCCCGCCCAGGTAGCACGTGAGTGGCTAAACTTGAAATAGGATATTCTTTTGGTCGTGTATAAACAACTATGACTATTTTCAAGTTAATGGATGGCTGGAGGCTTAGTGTTATTAAAAAAAAATAGCGAAAATATTTACCAACTAGTATGGTACTGTACGTACTAACTACCAATGGATTTACATTACCATGATTATAAATTAAAATTCCGGACCAAACAGACGTACAACTTGTGATACCCAGACCCACTGAGACCACCACCATGCACTCCTCTCAACCCCAGACCTCTTAAAAGATATCTACCGCCTGAATATTAAAATATTTGTGAAACCTTATTTTGATCCCATTGAAAATTATTATGACATATACTCATAAGTTCCTAAGAATTACCAAATACCAATAATTAACTGTGCGACCATTACGACATGTCTATTTCAATCAATCAATCAAACATGTCGGTACAGTGATTTCAATGGCAACTATTAATTTACTAATCATTGTACTGAATTACGTAAGATTAGTAGGAATAAATTTTTTTTTTGTCCTAAGGCTCAACAAATGGTAACGTCAATATAGCACCATCATTAAAATACAATATAGTTCTTTATTCTAACTCTCACTCACTGTCCTACACAGAATGTTTCTCTAAAGCATACATGTTAATTGTAATTACTGGGTGAGGGTTAAAACTCTACCTCTCTTCCCGGGGGTGTTGTACAGTCCTGAGAGTGAGTTTCACTGCCTCCCTCCCTTATAGCTCTCCCTGCAGGTGCTGGGCGGCCGGCGGCATGTGTGTGGTCTGGTCGCCCGAATAACCGCACTGAGACTAGGGTTGCCATACGTCCGTATTTTCCCGGACATGTCCTCCATTTAGGTTTCGAAATCTTCGTCCGGAAGGAATTTTTAAAATTCTTCAAAAGTCCGGAATTTCAGCTAACATCATTTTCTCCACGGAAAAAAACATGAAACTGTAATGACGGGAGAGAGAGAGAGCGAGAGAGGAGGAAGGTGGAAACCGTAGAGATCTCGTTCAGTTTTCGTCAGTTGATAAGTCACTTGTACGCCTGTAGGTGTTGTCAACTTAGCTGTCAAATATTTGATTGATAAGGGGGTAGAAGTTGATGATGTGAAGTGTTTTGACCAAGTTAGTAACCTGAAGGAAAATTACAAGAGTGATGAAGAATTTAGTAATCTGCCAACACATAAAAAGTGGACCAGACACTTTGAAAAATCAAAGAACATTGAATGCCACTCAGAATTGCTAAGAATTGCACAATTCTTCTTTGCTATATCATGTCACAATGCAAATGTAGAAAGAGTTTTTTCACTGATGCAAAGTCAATGGACAAAGGAAAGGAAGAAATTGAGTGTTGAAACAATGAAAGGCATTCTGACCGTACAGTACAATTTCCGAGAAACACCTTGCAGTGACTTCTATACCTTTCTAAAGAGCAATCAGCCAATACTGAGAAAAATCCGATCTACAGAAAAGTATGCATGGGCACATAAAGTCACACACACAGTGGGGGAAGAAGACTGCAGCTAAGGGAATGAAGATGTTCAGCCTTAAGCAAAGGTAATCTTTTTTTAAGATTTCTATACCATGTACAGTATGTTGTATATTAGCCTGTGTGTGCCGGGCAGGGGGGGGGGGATGTCTTCGGGAGCGTCCTCTTTTTTGAATGTTCAGATATGGCAACCCTAACTGAGACTGACTGCTAGAGTTGGGGCAAGTTGTGAGGTTAACGGAGAATAACATGGGCTTCCTATTCTGGTGCCAGCGAGGATACATTACATACCTGGGTTATGAAGTTATGGTGTAGTATAGGGTTGCCATACGTCCGTATTTTCCCGGACATGACCTCCATTTAGGTCTCGAAATCTTCATCCGGAAGGAATTTTTAAAATTCTTCAAAAGTCCGGAATTTCAGCTTCCATCATTTTCTCCACGGAAAGAAACATGAAACTGTAATGACGAGAGAGAGAGAGAGAGACGGTGAGAGAGGGGAGGTGGAAACAGTAGAGATCTTGTTCAGTTTTCGTCAGCTGATAAGTCACGTGTACGCCTGTACGGTGTTGTCAACTTAGCTGCTAGCAGTTTTTGGGGTAACCTGTAGTGCCATGTACTGCTTTTCCTTGTTCTTCAGCCACGCGCATTATTAAACAAAAATAATTTGTATTTAGTGCTATTACAGCCATAAATGAAATGTTGAAAGTATACCATTTTTTTCTTATGGCTTTTTTTTACACTGTAGCATTTGTTTTTCTTGTCCTGCATTTAAGGCATTTTAGCAATTTTCAGCCATAATCTAGCCACTTTCGCTATATTATTTACGTGTCGACAACTATGACGGTGACCGGTGGTTGGCCAGTCTTTAACCTGCAGTGACAGTGTTTGATTTTAGTCTTTGTTGTGGGTTTGTCGCTTGGTGCCACAGCCAGTGCTTACGATTTGTTGTACTTTTCCAGAGCATAAAACGGTCACGGCTGCATCAAGGTTACATAGCGCCAAAGTGTGTGGCAGGCGGAGGGGGGGTGAGAAGGCGGCGGCAACACATGATGTCTTCGGGAACGTCCTCTTTTTTTAATGTTCAGATATGGCAACCCTAGTGTAGTAGGGAGAGGAGGACTCCTGCCTGGTGAGGATATAAGCTAGGGAGAAGAGGTAGGTAGCCCGGGAAAAGGTATCGATGTGGATGCTATAAGTTGTGGGCGCCAGGGTTGTGCGCCAGTGTTCGTTTGGAAACTTATGCGATATTTTTAATTTAATTATACTCCTTGGCAGAAAGGGTTTAATTATAATTTATCATTGAAACTAATTGAATTGAAAACTATAAGGTTTGAAGTGATGAAGAATAATAGATGGTTAGATTTTGATGTCTGTAACTGCGGAAACCGACGTTCTTTTGTTTGAACACGTCAGCTGACACAGTGGAGGGTCGGACAGGGTGGAAAATCACAACGGACAGGAGAGTTAGAGCCACAGCATGTGTAAGGCAACAGGGAAGGAGGTCTTATTTTTGTTTTTTAATTTCTGAAAGCTTAAGTTTTATGATGTGCTGTACCTACTTCATGGTGTAAAGCACTAATGTCTCAAACATAGTTAACTACATAATACACAAAGTTACAAATATGTACCTTACCCTTGCCATAAGAAAATAATAAATGCACCAGCGGATTTTTTATATTAAAAGTGTACTGATCAACACAAATTAATAACAACTTGGCGCTAATACTATCCCAGGCAAATATATAAAAAATAACGTGTTTACAGAAGCTTTCACAATTTATGTAGATGACGCAATGTACTTATTTGGCAAAGGAATGTTCAAGAATAAGGAAATAAAATATCTGATCGTATGGAAACAAACTTCAGCTTTACAGTAAAAACAAAATACATTCCAGGAACAGTGATCCATTAAACTCAACACTGGTACATGGGGTTAAACACATATAACACACACACTCCATCTAGAGGCATGTAAGTGCACTGATCTACTCAATGGGTTTCAAACAAATGATTACGGTAAACTTGGTGTCCATTCAAATAAGTTTACTAGACTGTTTACTGTGTACAAATTACACCTTTAATGGCCATATGATTTAGGGTCGCTGGTGGCTCGTAGCCGTCCAGGATCAACATATAAATACATTTGCTGATACAGTGTGTGGATCAAAGTCTATCATACAGTGAGTCTTAGTGAAGGCTCTTACTGGATGATGTTATTGCCCGAGTGTATAGAGTAACACTACATAATCTCATGTGTTCAAATATACATGAGTGCACATGCGTAAATACATACAGGAAAATTACAGTCACACTCACACACACACACACACCTCCCTCTCTTGCGTCCTGA
This sequence comes from Homarus americanus, assembly GCF_018991925.1. Taxonomy (NCBI): domain Eukaryota; kingdom Metazoa; phylum Arthropoda; class Malacostraca; order Decapoda; family Nephropidae; genus Homarus; species Homarus americanus. The sequence continues at coordinate 27,734 of NW_024743304.1, read as the reverse complement.
CAAGTTCAAAAGTTCTTCAGTACATAAACTTCTACTTCGCTAAGCCTGTGAAATTTGATAATAACTTCCCTGATCAGAAGTATTTATACGCCTCTCGTAGAAAAAAAGTGCCCGATTAATGTTACACCAGTACCCCCACAAGTGATATATTCTGAAGCTTATTCCTCGTGGCTAGAAACTTTCACAGGGACAAACTTAAAGGAGTTTGGCGATACATTTCAGGTCAGAAACTTTTATACGTTACTGTTAGACGAAGTTAGGAGACGAAAATGAGTGTAGGAGGATGTACAAATAAATGAATATCTTCATACAAAATGTAACCTGACCTGACCAAACCTAACCTAACCTATTTAAAGTATAAATTAAACATCATATGGCAGTAAGCAAGGGCTGAAAAGAAATATACAAAATCTTACAATATACGAATTAATATTAAGTTGTAATAATAAAACCAAAAAGTTATCTCTATTTGACAAAAACGATTGATGATTTGTAAAAGCTTAAACTAAACAGGGATAATTGCCTAATATCGATAACTTCTATGTATTATTTTAAGCTTCTGAATGGCCATCGGAGATCATGTACGTCATCATATTAGGTATTAATGAATTGTGAAATGGAAAACTTAAACTAACTTAACCTAACATTAACAAATATTAACTAAGTGTTATCATTTTTTTTCGTTTTACATACAGGATAATCATCATGGGTGATATGATATTATGATGTATTCTGAAAAAAATGTAAAAGACGTAAGTTTCGGAGAAAAATAATTAAATCTAAAGTTACTCAAAACAACAGTAAAGATTTAAACTATACAGATGAGAGGAAAACAAATACCAGTAATAAGTACAAGTAATAAATAACTAAATAAACCCTGGAACTAAATATATATATTTTGATATTCTTTGTCTTTTATACTATAGACTAACTGCAGTATATACTTATAACATTTAATCAAGTAATATTAATGGTTGCCCCTCGTGTACGAGGATGGGCCGGCCCAAGGCGTGAATTTGTTTAAGGTGTAGAAGCTATAGTCAACACAACTACCACACCCTAAGTTAACGAGTTGCATGACCTAGTGTCAAGGAATAGTCCGAGAAGACTGGACAGCTCGCCAACTGCACTGGCTAACCATTACCCCAAAAAAAAAAGTCCTACCCTGCTCGGGAATCGACTCGCTCAAAGCAGACCATGCTGACCATTACACCACGTGTCACCAAAATAGTTTTTTTTTTTTCGTGCTGGTCAAGCCCCGACCAGAGGTTAGCTAGACCCCCGGACAACTCTTTCGGAGCTTGACCAGCACGTGGTATTGGTATTATTATCTCGACCTAATTATATGTTACAAAGTCACTTGTGTGTTTTTCAATGTTGTTTTTAATAATATTTACTTATTGTAATTTAATGTCAACAAAATAAATGTACAAATAAATGAATATCTTCATACATAATGTAACCTGACCTGACCAAACCTAACCTAACCTATTTAAAGTATAAATTAAACATCATATGGCAGTAAGCAAGGGCTGAAAAGAAATATACAAAATCTTACAATATACCAAATAATATTAAGTTGTAATAATAAAACCAAAAAGTTATCTCTATTTGACAAAAACGATTAATGATTTGTAAAAGCTTAAACTAAACAGGGATAATTGCCTAATATCGATAACTTCTATGTATTATTTTAAGCTTCTAACTGGCCATCGGTGATCATGTACTTCATCATATTAGGTATTAATGAATTGTGAAATAGAAAACTTAAACTAACTTAACCTAACATTAACAAATATTTACTAAGTGTTATTATTTTTTTACCTACCAGAGGGTTGTGGGACCAGAGTGTGTTACCTGCCAGAGGGTTGTGGGACCAGAGTGTGTTACCTGCCAGAGGGTTGTGGGACCAGAGTGTGTTACCTGCCAGAGGGTTGTGGGACCAGAGTGTGTTACCTGCCAGAGGGGTGTGGCCAGATGGGACCAGAGTGTGTTACCTACCAGAGGGTTGTGGGACCAGAGTGTGTTACCTGCCAGAGCCAGAGTGTGGTAGAGGGGTGTGGGACCAGAGTGTGTTACCTGCCAGAGCGTTGTGGACCAGTGTGTGTTGCCTGTAGAGGGGTGTGGGACCAGAGTGTGTTACCTGCCAGAGGGTTGTGGGACCAGAGTGTGTTACCTGCCAGAGGGGTGCGGACCAGAGTGTGTTACCTGCCAGAGCGTTGTGGGACCAGAGTGTGCTATCTGCCAGAGGGTTGTGGGACCAGAGTGTGTTACCTACCAGAGGGGTGTGTGACCAGAGTGTGCTACCTGCCAGAGGGTTGTGGGACCAGAGTGTGTTACCTACCAGATGGGTGTGCGGGACCAGAGTGTGTTACCTACCAGAGGGTTGTGGGACCAGGAGTGTGTTACCCGCCAGAGGGGTGAGTGAGGCGGTGTAGGTTGGCGAGGTGAACACGAGTCTTGACCCTTAGCAAAAGAAGTGGGGAGATCATTTACCAACACATCACCATTAACCTACACGTCACCATTAACCAACATGTCACCATTAACCAGCACTTTACTCTTATGCTACACGTCACCATTAACCTACACGTCACCATTAACCAACACCTCACCATTAACCAGCACTTTACTCTTATGCTACACGTCACCATTAACCTACACGTCACCATTAACCTACGAGTCAACATTAACCAACATGTCACCATTAACCAGCGCGTCACCAAACACAGCAATAGGTGTGTGTCGTCCGCTGTACCATTATTTAAAGAATAATTTCGTTTTGTAATGAGGAACAAATATAACACAGACTCATCAGCTTCCTAATGGGACGACATAAAGGTGGTCAGGTATACTTCAGCCGGAGACAAATATGAGCTTAGGTTAGGTTAGGTTGAATTATTTCATGATAGTTTTGTTGGGTCGATTTCTTAGGTTATGTTGGGTTGGCATAAGTAGCTTAGGTTATATTAGGTTAGGTTAAGTAACTCATTGATAATTAGGTTAGGTTGAAATTACATACTGATAGTTAGCAAAACAAAATTAATGTGTGTACAGTACGTGTATGATACTCAAGGCTCCTGACAGGACAGTGTGTGCAAACCACAGCTTAATGTACAATACTACACAGAACTCTTGAAAGTTCGCATCTGAACTTCAGCCTTACTTACTGAAGCTGTTTCAGAGAGTAGTGAGGGAGGCGCCATACTCTAGGTTCTTGAGATAACTTGATATACACGGTTCAGTAATCAATACTGTTGAAAATCCCTTATTTTAAATTATTGTATCTTAAGTCAAATTATTGTCCGTGAAACAGTAGGCTATCGTTGCTCATAACTTATGAGCAACGATATGTTATGAGTCATAACATAACGCGTTTTAATATTCAATTGATATATACAATCGTACCAAAGGAGAGGAAAATATTTTATTTTTTACTTGTACCTAGTCTAAGGAATCTCATTGTTTATATTACAAAAACTGAAAGATGAGAATTTGTTCATTAGTTCATATAATACAAGTTCCTAATTTTATCCACATACATTGAGAAATATCCCATGTACTAATAAAACAAGTCATGATGCTATACACTGTAGAGCCGGGCATATTTATGACCCCTACAGGTAATTCATCATATCAGACTGCTGTACTATTAAGGTGTCAGGTGCCATTAACAACTAAGAGTGACAACAGACAATAAAAGGTGGCTTATTATTATAATACAAAGTAGTTATTTTTATGTGTCTTAATGCAACGTCATCCTTAAGGGAAGTGAATCCTGAAGCGTAGCAGTAGTTAATTTTCTTTCAATTATGAAATTATGATCAATCTGTAAGTGGTATAGATGGTAACAAGTGATCGTGGGCCCGGCTGCTGGCACGAGGAACAACATTGATGGCCATTAAAAATTTAGATTGTTTAGCCGAAATACTTTTAGTTACGAAACACTGCTAGCATGTATTGGCAAGGGCAGCCCGGAACCGTCAGGAACTCCGCCGATTGGATCCCATAGGCCACCCTTCTTCGCCAATCTCCTTAGGTGCTGAAGCAACTGAGGGTCTTCAGGACTCCGCCGAGAGGGCCAGAACAGCCGTCCTCACGCCCCCAACGAGTGATGCTAGCGAAGGTCCCGCTGGACCCCCGAGTAAGGTTGAGACTTTTCCTCTATTTCTCTTTAAGACAGAGAGGCAACACTGGCTAGTGACGCTAAGAGTATCTACTGTCATATCTTGATATATTATTACTTAATTTATAGTGGCGTCCACAACACACTTAGACTTTGGTGTTTGTTTCTGTGAGTTAAGGAGATACAGTGAGTCAACCTGAGACGTTAGTCAGCTGGTGCACAAGTTTTGAATTACGATCACAAGTACTCATATTTCATTATTTCTAATATCCTCGCTGGGTGGGAGATATAAACTAATGTTATAGTTATATAGTCCTAAGTAACTTATATAAAGTATATAGGCATATACATAGACCCCAGTAATTCATGTAATGTTATAAGGCTTGTAGTCCCTAGTAACTTATTGCCGGATGCTTCACATTATGGTATAAGTAATATTAACATTAATTACCACTGGTTAGAGGTGTAGTGTAGATGTTTCATAGTTTAATATTTATAAACAGGCAGCTCATGAGGTGATAATCTTCACGGCCAGGAGGAGTGGTACTGACAGCCCGACGGTGTGTTCAGTGTATCAGAGGACTGTATCTGTTAACATATAGCATGAGACTTGGCCTGCTGCTGTACTGTGGCCCTGACAAGATCATGTAGTGCGGGACATCACCAGATACTCCAGCGTTGGCCTCAGACATATTCCCAAATTGATGCTGTGTCCTTTTACTGGTGGGTAGTGGACATGTTACTGCTCCAGTAGACATAAATTATAATTTATTTATTTCACGTTAGTGGGAGTAGTAAAAGTTACCTTATATTCAGAGTAAAAGGAGGTATGACCTGAACGACTGGTGATAAGTATTCAAGGGTCTTATGCTGTGTTGGTGTGTGAGTTGCTACTGTGTGAGCCGCTGTCCACAAGGACCTCTACCCACACTACGCTCGACCTGTGGATGGGCCAGTAATTATGGTTACTCACTATACTATCACCATCGACCTGTACCAGCCACTTGTAATACCCAAAGCTCACTAGTAACGTCCATTATATCGTATATTAAATGTTCATCTCTTTATTTGTACGTCATCCCATGCTAGATTATACGAACCTGGCATGCTATCACCGTGATACGAGCAGTAGGCAGGATACAGTCGCCATAGGCATGATAGGTAAGGTAGAATGTAAACCAGCTTATTCATGCTACCCGTCGTCACCTCCTCCAACATTCATCCGGCGCATATAGAGCGACGACATCCACTCCTACGTGTCATCCATCAGTCCAAGTAAAATAATGATTACCACATCCATAGTGGATTATATAGCACACACACACACACATAATAATGGAAGCCCCTCGAAATCGAGGATGGCCGGCCCAAGGGCCTCCTAGGCGTGAATTTGTTAAAGTGTAGAAGCTGTCGCCAACACAACTACCTCACCCTAAGTTAACGAGCTGCATGACCCAGTAGGGTGTGTCAATTTTGTCAACATGTTAAACATCAAATTTGGTAGTCAAAATATTGTGCCTCTTTATGTCTAAACTTGAGATTAGCAAACAAAAATGAATTGAAATAACCCTCACCTACATCAATTATACCTTAAAGTTTCAAATATCAGTATTTCAACAAATTAATGAGACTTGATTAGAATTATTCACTTGATATTAACTAATCTCATGTAAGCATATGGATTATGGAGTATTTTATGGTTCTATAGCTTGTGTACAATATGCATGTCAGAACATGAACATGAACAGGCTCTCCGTGTGGGACAGTTTAATTATTGTTTTGACTTGTACCAAGCGTGAGGATAAGGCGCCCGGCTCACTCTCCTTCTAGATATCATAGACGGTGGTTTGCTCTCATTGCACTTGCACCTACTCTACCAGACGAATTCTACATTTTAATTATTGTAAGTAGGGCATATTGATTGTCGCAGTTACTTATATCATTGTATAAAACATTATGTTCTAAGAAATTATTATGTTATTTCTGTTACAGCATTTTTGATAAACAAATTGATATTTTTTGAAACAACAATTGAATTATGAAACATTGAAATATTTTTCTATTTGTCAGATAGTGTGAAGATGTCAAAATTGAAGACAAGAAGTCAGTTGTCAACCCACTTGAGCCTGCTAGTTGGTAAAGGGAAGGAGCTTCCTGTATCAGAACTTCCAACAGTGAGAGACATGCTAAGATTAGGGTTACTCCTTCGAGAAAAAAATGCAAAGGACAGAAGGAACTATACAGATAAAGAACTCATAAATGACATGATAGTCCCTCTTCTGCATCAATGGACAAAAGCTAATGCACTATTCAAACCACCTGTGATTAATCAGTGTCGAACTATTGAGCTAAAACTAACGAAATTATGGCACAAAGCAGTTGAAACATCACTTGGTAAAGGAAACTTGGCCAGGAAAAATGAATTTCTGCACACACTTGATACTCTGTTTGACATTTTGACCTGCAAGTGCTCCATACAATTATGTTCTGAATCCAACTGTTCTCACTCAGGTAAGAGAGAAAATAATTCCCACATTGATTGTGGTTGTCCTCGTGAAAAGAAGATCCCTGTTTTAGAGCTTGAATTTATAAAGGCACAGAGGACAAAGGCAGAAGGCCAAGGAAGTATGCAAATGGGTTCAATAGATTATTCAGAAACAAAGAAGCAGATTGCTAATGCCAAGAAGAGAGAACAAATCCGAGAGAGGGAACAAAAGAAGAAAATGAAGAGTGAAGAAGCCATCCAAAGAGAGGAAGAGCTGTGTCAAGATGTTTATCACTTCTTTGATAGTTCTTCTGATGAACAGGAAGCAACATCAGATGATAGTTCCAAAGAGCCATCTGAACCTTTACCAAAGAAAATGAAATACAACACAAGAAATATTTCAAACATTGCTTTAGCTAGTATTCGCCACCATGCTGGACTTCGTGAGGCTGCAGAAATTGCAACTGCCGCTTGGATAGATGCAGGCCTCATCAGCCGAGAGGATGTATCTTTGGTGATAGATCATAATAAAATTAGAAGAGCACAAGAAAAAATAATGAAGGAAATATCTGATCAGCATGAAAAAGATTTAAGCGAGGGAGGGCTCTCCTGTCTTTTGTTTGATGGAAGAATAGATGACACAAAAGTTTTGCTAGAAGTAGAGGGAGTGAACAGAAAGTTTCCAGGTCTCATCAAAGAAGAACACTACTCTGTCTGTTCTGAGCCTGGTGGTCGGTTTTTGTTTCACTTTGCTCCCGAAACTGAAGTAGAAGGGAAGAAACATGCAGAGTTCATTGCTGATCATATTTTATGTTGGGTTCAGGAGAGAGGACTTGGCAGTTCACTGCAGGCTGTTGGTGGAGATTCAACTGCAGTGAACACCGGATGGCAGGGGGGTGTAATGACGCATTTAGAGAAAAACTAGGAAGAAGACTTGTTTGGATTGTATGTGATTTACATACAGGCGAGCTACCTCTTCGTCATCTCATCCAGGAACTTGATGGTCCTACAAAGAGCAACAACAAGTGGTCAGGTCCCCTTGGCATCATGCTGGATGAAGCAACACAACTAGAAATAAATACAACCTTTTCAAAGGTCGAAGTTGGCCCTCCCCTTCCGGCGTTGTCTGAAGGAGTCATCAAAGATCTCAGCACAGATCAATCCTATGCTTATCGTATTGCCCAAGCAATAAGATCAGGAGAAGTGCCTCAGTCATTGGCTCTCTTGGAGATTGGACCTGTCAGTCACAGCCGTTGGTTAACTACAGCTCTTCGTTTCTGCAGGATTTGGATTTCCAAACACGAATTGAAGGGCAAAGTGCTGAAGAATTTGAGGTTAATTGTTGAATTTATTATTGGAGTTTATCTTCCCCAGTGGTTTAGTGTGAAACTTAATCCTATGTGGGTGGATGGGCCCAATCACCTTTTGTTTCAATTGCAGCTAGTAAGAACACAGAGGAAGGTAGTGAGGGACATCGTGTTACCTGTGGCAAGAAGGTCCGCTTGGTATGCTCGATCAGAAGCAGTTTTGCAAGCAATGCTTTGCAGTCAATGTACCAATCTCCGAACCGAGGCTGTAGAAGTCATTCTAAAGATTAGAGGAACGCTAATAGATGACGACCAGTTGGGAGACTGTTCGTTTCATTCAAGAAAAGTTCCCCCAATAAACGTCAATGCCACCAAATTGTCAGAATTGGTTGACTTGAGTTTGGAAGTCTTAGAGCCACCATTGACAACAAGTCTAATTAGCCAAGAATTGAGAAACCTTAAAGAGACTCCAATGCAGGTGCCGAAGTGGCCTTCCCACACTCAAAGTGTGGAGAGATGTGTGAAAATGGTCACAGAAGCAGCGGGCCATGTTTACAGCCACGAGAGGCGAGAAGGTTACATCAAAGCACAAATAGCAAGCAGACTACTGATGACAAGAAACCAAAGCAAAGAGAGTATGAAGGCATTGGTTACTTTCAAATAGACTACGGATAATAAGATATAATAATTTGAAACTTGAAACAGTAACATGTGTGCAAACGCTGGTTATGTTATAAATTCACAAATATGTACATTTAAAAATCTATTTGATGTAGGTAGGACTTATTATAAAAAAAATTTATGCCAGAATATTGTTTTGCATGCTTAAAGACTACAATAAATTGCTACCAAATTACTCGATTTTCAATTTAGCCAGTTCACCCCCTAAATTGACACACCCTAGTAGGTAGTAGGCAGTTACCAAACAGGGAGGTACTACCGCCTGGGAAGATATTGGCAGCATAATGTGTTGTCTAATGGTAGACCCTGCTGCCATATGTGACCAAGTCCTAGGTTGATGATCTGACTTTCTGCTTCATTTTCACACAATTGCAGGGTCTCAGTTGTTTCTCTTACTTTGACAATACAACATACATATATTGTTTCTCACTTTTGATCTTTTTTATTCATTTTTGTATTTATAGTTCTTTATTATTAATATTATTATTATTACAGTTACTGTATTATTATCATCATTATTTTATTATTATATTTTGTTTGTTTTATCATAAATTATATTTATTATGAATTATTATGACTATTATTTATTATTATTATTATTATTATTATTATTATTATTATTATTATTATTATTATTATTATTACATTTTCGCCCCCAGGTCAGTGACCTGTGTCCGGGTGGGCTAATCCCCGTAAAAAAAAAAAACACTATTAGGCACATCTTTCACTATGAGGCACATCATCACTACACTATCAAGCATATCTTACCACTACTTACACACTATCAGGCACATCTTCACTACAACTACTTCACTACACTATCAGGCACATCTTCACTACAACTACTTCACTACACTATCAGGCACATCTTCACTACAACTACTTCACTACACTATCAGGCACATCTTCACTACAACTACTTCACTACACTATCAGGCACATCTTCACTACAACTACTTCACTACACTATCAGGCACATCTTCACTACAACTACTTCACTACACTATCAGGCACATCTTCACTACAACTACTTCACTACACTATCAGGCACATCTTCACTACAACTACTTCACTACACTATCAGGCACATCTTCACTACAACACTTCACTACACTATCAGGCACATCTTCACTACACCTACTTCACTACACTATGAGGCACATCTTCACTACACATCTTCACTACACTATGAGGCACCTCTTACTACATTATCAGGCACCTCTTCACTTCATTGCACAACAACTATCACTTCAGCGCCTCAAAAACGCATCTAACCCCCAAATAATAATTTGATGTCCTGGAGAAGGCTGAGTCGATACAGATCATTAAAAATGGCTTGCCGAAAAACAGAAAACTTCCAAGATTGGGTGTGTGAGCTTCTCCCTGAGGACGTGACTGACCTCCTACAAGACGGAGCGGAAATTCTTGGGGAGGGAGCGCACGCAATTGCTTACCTTGTCAAGTGGGGAAATGATGTAGCTGTTTTGAAAAAGGCAGTGTCACCATCAGCCAAAAAATTCTTCAAGGATGAGGCTGCCAAGATGTATGCCCTCGATGGTGCTGGGGGGATTCCTAAGGTACTTGGGTACTGTCCAAAACCTCCAGCGATCCTCCAGTCCTTCAGGGGTAAGCTCACACTCAACCACCTTCTCTCTGAAGATAACCTGATCTGCCAATATGACCTTATACAACTGGGGCTCCTCCTTGGTGAGAAAATCCTTGAGATGAACACGAAAGGTCTAGCACACAATGACATCAAGGAGGATAACATAATGATCCAAGGGCCCTCATCCCGGCCAGAGGTCAGCCTCATTGACCTCGGTCTGGCCTGTGAGATCGGTAAGTCTTGTAAAGTCAGCGCTGATTGCCTACACGAGGACTTCCCCTGGATGGCCCCTGAAGTCTGCCGTGGGTTTAGGACCACCAAGAATTCAGATACATATTCTTTCGGGTTTGTCCTGATGGAATTGATCAAGGAGGCCCCAGGGGACCATCCAGAGGTCACAAAACTCGCCAAGAAGGCCATGACCAAGCGCCGCACTGACCGGCCATCACTACCACACCTCCTCCGAGAATTCCGAGAAATCATCAGTTGAAGAAAAAATTTTAGGCCCCAAGCTATAAAGCACACACTATCTCTCACCTTCCCACAGCGTATCTGAACGAAACGAAAAACAAAACTCAAACGACAGGTAAACCTTGCATCCGATTCCTTGTCCGCCTGACTTCAACATTCCCCTAACTCAAACCTTCAACAGCACAACCTTGGACTTTTTTTCATAAGATGGCAGATCAATGGGTAAGGAAAACGCTTAAATTCACGATGTTAATTATATTTTTAAATAAATTGGGACCAAAACTCTACAAAATAAGGGTTAAAGTTGCTAAAACATCACGTGACTGAGAAAACTAGTTATTTATGATAGGATTGAAGGTCTAAATCGTTCCTAACTCATCACAAGCCATCAGAAAAATCTAGTCTGCATGTCTAGGTACAGATTGATTGATACGTTTATTGAGATACAAAAAACATTAGTACATCTCAAAGGGATGAAGTGACATAAGTCATCCCCACCCCAATCCAGGAATGTCCCTCTCAGGTCTCACATAAATCCCTAATATTTCATATAATCAGTTATATACATACATAGTTATATTCTAGATGAAAAATTTCTATATTTCTTTAATATATCATCTATTTTCGTATTTTTATACATCCACTCTATTTGCATGGGGACATTATTTATATGGGCATTTCTATATACATTAAGCAATGGGCATTCCAGTATATAATGTGGCAGGGTATGGGATCTGGGTGTTCTACAAACTCTACATTCTTTATCCTGTTCACTTCTCTCAGCTCCAAGTTCCCAATAATATTTATATCCTAATCTTAACCTCATATACACTGAATCTTTCCACCTACTTCCATCTTTCCCATATGTAAATTTTGTGTTCATGAGAACATGATGGCAATGTTTCATTGTTTCCCTTTTCTCGTATATTTCATTCCTTTTGAAATTATCTTCTATTGATTGTATTTTCCGTAATTTGCTCCTTAATTGTTTCAAGGTTTTAGTACATATTATGTCGATCTCGGCCTTTTCCGTGGCTCTTTTTGCTATTATATCTACTGCTTCATTAAGACCAATCCCCACATGTGAAGGGACCCATACAAATTGAACATTATGGCCATTTTTCCTTATTGTATTTACTAATTTTCTACATGAACCAATAATGTGTTCAAAGACTGGACTCCCACTGTTCAAAGAATCCAAAGCTGCCCTACTATCAACAAAAAATATGCATCTTTATACACATTTACAACATTTTCCAACCCTACTAAGATTGCATGTAACTCAGCTTGTGTTGATGAAATAAAACTGCTCAACCGAAGTCCAATTTTGATGTCATCATTCCCTTGTTCTGTGTACTGTCTTATAAGGATCCCGCACCCTGCCCTGCCACTTGACATAACTGAACCGTCACAATATACATGCAATGTGTTTATTTTAGGCAAATTACTAATCTTATTCCCATATAAAGCCCTTAACTGTCCTGGTTCATGTAATAATTTCTTCATTGTGAGAGGCACTATGTCTAACTCTACTTCACGTTCTTCCCAGGGTGGATTCTTACAACTCTTCTTAACAGCTGTACACCAGTCTGCCAGATTACATTTTTTAATAATATTTACTAATCCATTCATGCATCCTCCCTTGCCTTGCCTACAGAAGGTCCGTTTACCTTTTAAACCATCATTTATATATTGTACAAATTTACCCCCACTGTTCCCTCTCATTAATCGAACTGCTGCAACTGTATTAATTTCATTGACCCTCTGTGAAATGCTCTGTAACCTTAGTTCCATTTTCATTATCTCAATCATTGCATTCTTTTGACACCCTAAAATTATTCTCATTGCTTCATTTTGCATGATCTCAAGCTTCCGTATCCTTCCTTCACCAGTACAAGAGAGGACAGGTGCTGCATAGTCTATAAGTGATCTGATGGTAGAAATATACATCATTCTCAGTATGGGTACCCCAGCACCTTTACCACAACATGCTAGAGCCTTCAAGGGCTGTAATCTTGCTCTACATTGAGTGAGGACATGATATATTTCTGCCTCTTTACTTTCACTAGTAAAGCCAATTTACATTCCTAAATATTTATACTTTGACACTTTCTCAACAATTTTTCCATTTAGAAAACGGATTCAGTTCCTCTTCCTTTACATTCACACTTGGTTTTTTCTTCATTGATAACTAAGCCCATCTTTTGCGAAAGAACAATAAAATTATTTAATGCAATCTGCAAATTTTTTAAAGAGTTTCCTTGAAATAAGATGTCATCTGCATAAATGATGGTTACAACTCCTTTGGGATATTTGTGTGAGGCTATCTTGTTCATTAACACATTAAATAACATTGGACTCTATACTCCCCCTTGGGGAGTGCCTAGTTCAAGTGCTCTTTCCTCAGACAAACATCCCTGATACCATACACAGATTCTCCTTCCATGCAAGTAGTCACCTATCCAGTGTAACAACTTTCCTGATACCCCTAGAGCAGCCAGTTCATTCATAACTACTTCATTGTGAGCTTTATCAAATGCTCCTTGTAAATCCACAAAAACTCTACATCTGTCTGCATCATTTGATAAACATTTTATAACACAGTCTGAAGTACATTTCCCTTCCAAAAAACCAAATAAATTACAAGATAAATTTTCCCCCACAATATATACAAGCCTATTTAATAATACTCTAAAACGACGGTAAATCACCACTATATCGACGCTAAATAAAACACCCCAAACAAATGATAATAATTCCCCATGTGATTCAACAGATAATAAGACTCCCAGGTTCTGTTGTAAATAAAGGAAATCTAAACAGAACCTTAACACAAAGGTACAGATATTGGAAGCCACAGTCAATAAAGATGTCAGCCAACTTACCAATATAATCCATTAATTTTAAAGGAGGAACGAGACTCGATTCCTCATAATGTCAGTATTGTGTTTTGCATCTACCAGAGTGTGTGTTAGAAACGTATACACAGTGTCTTATAGATTCTGGTGGTGTTTGAGTGAATATTGGTATTAAAAGAGCAACATCTCTTCAGTAGTGTGAGGTCTGCCATAGGTGAGGACAAGGTTGCCACGATCAACCACGAAAATGTGACGGGTTGTGTGTGTCGACGACGACTAAAACAACAACAACAGCAGCTACAACATCAACAACTACAACAAAAACATAAGAGTATATTAAGCTGAACAAACACACACACACCATCTTGACTATAACAAGTTAATAAAGAGAATTTGCATCGTGTTGAAAAAAATTGTCATCGAGTTATTTTGAGTCATTTCCTTTGAGCAAATCGTCACCCGGTTATAATAACAGGCAGCATTCTGTACACATTTTGGTGAAAGAAAAACAAACTGAGGAATATATATCTCTCTCACTGTCGCTATTTTTATTTTTTAGGGGAGCATATTGCAAACAAAACAATATCTTACAGGGGTGCTTACTTAAACAACACACTCAAGGGTGTAAACAAAACAATAGCTTTAAACAACATATTCAAAGGTGTAAACAATATATATCTCATGTAAACCAAAAATTAAGAGTGTAAACAAAATATATCCCAAGTTGACAACACACTAACAACACTAACAACACACTAACAACACTGACAACACACTAACAACACTGACAACACACTAACAACACTGACAACACACTAACAACACTGACAACACACTAACAACACACTAACAACACACTAACAACACTGACAACACACTAACAACACTGACAACACACTAACAACACTGACAACACACTAACAACACTGACAACACACTAACAACACACTAACAACACACTAACAACACTGACAACACACTAACAACACTGACAACACACTAACAACACTGACAACACACTAACAACACTGACAACACACAACACACTAACAACACACTAACAACAACAACACACTAACAACACTGACAACACACTAACAACACTGACAACACACTAACAACACTGTAACAACACACTAACAACACTGACAACACACTAACAACACTGACAACACACTAACAACACTGACAACACACTAACAACACTGACAACACACTAACAACACACTAACAACACACTAACAACACTGACAACACACTAACAACACTGACAACACACTAACAACACTGACAACACACTAACAACACTGACAACACACTAACAACACTGACAACACACTAACAACACTGACAACACACTAACAACACTGACAACACACTAACAACACTAACAACACTGACAACACACTAACAACACTGACAACACACTCAACAACACTGACAACACACTCAACAACACTGACAACACACTAACAACACTACACCAACACACTAACAACACTGGACAACACACTAACAACACTGACAACACACCAACAACACTAACAACACTAACAACACACTAACAACACTGACAACACACTAACAACACTGACAACACACTAACAACACTGACAACACACTAACAACACTGACAACACACTAACAACACTGACAACACACTAGCAACACTGACAACACACTAACAACACTGACAACACACTAACAACACTGACAACACACTAACAACACTGACAACACACTAACAACACACTAACAACACTGACAACACACTAACAACACACGACTCCAATGTAATAAAACAAACACCAAAAAGACCTATTAAAATCCCAAACAGAGAATCTAATTTAGCTTTTGTCAATATCCAACTGTAGTGAACATCCAACAGAGCATCGTGTGACTATCGGCCGGTCGAGCGAACATGGTAGGTGTATGAGGAGGCCTGGTGGTGTGTGTGCGTGGTAGATGTTCCTCAATTTTTATCTGAGCTATAATGCACTTAAAACGTGGCACCGTCTTTGTCAGAGTACATGAGAAATCGTCTTACACTGCCAACTTGTTGCAACTCTTCAACTAACGCAGAGAAACACTCACAGAGGCGTGTAGATCCGAAAGTCAACAAGACACGAAAGGTTATGTCACTTGTTTTTTGATACACAATCACCGAATTACATCAGAACTGTTAATTTTTTTTCTTCTTGAAGGTATCTTTGGCTGACAAATCATTAATTAGTTCCAAGGATTCTAGCTGTACCTCCTTGAAATTCGGGATCATCACAAGATTCCCGTGTTCCACTGCTATTTCTGAAGAGTTATAGTTTGGCAAGGAAAGCTAAGATAATAATTCGTATGAGTAATCATGCTTGAATCTTTCCCTTGTATCATGTGGAGCTCACAGAACACCTGAAGAAGGTCCACAATATACGACAGTCGTACTTCAGTATTAAATGTAGCCAGCAAATCCATTTTCTCTTGTATTTCGAGGAAATTCTTCACTTGGTTGAGAATTGTGAGAAACTTTCCACCAAACAGCCACTTTACTTCTGTGTGGGCAAGAACAGTGTTTTATGCATGAAGACCATGTCGGCACACAGTTGACAAGTTTGACAATATGGTTTAACAAATATTTCAACTCGACGATGAATGAAACAGTGAACACCGGTGGCGTTTGGTGCTTTTTCTTTGACACGAGTTTGTAAACCAGATTTTGAACCAAGCCAGGCTGGAGGTGCATCGGTTGTGACGCTAACAAGATTACTCAAACTACACTCTTAATATATGGAGACATAATATCCATCACATCGGCCGAGGTCTTAAAATTCTGATACAGACGAATTTCTCTTTTATACTGCCAATCAAAATATATCAACATCAAGACAACAACTGGGTATGAGATGTTTCATCAAGTTGTATCGTAAGAAGAAGAAGAAAATAGCTCCTTTCATCTCTTGTACAAATTGACTCTTCAAATCATGAGAGATATCAACCATTCTAGACTGGACTGTGTTGTTCGAAAAAATACTTCACTCAATTTCGCGTATCATCGTAACAAAGCGCACACTGTTCGGGGTACATAACAGATTCAGCTCCTCAACGATTGTGTGTGGCCTTTCCTTCAAGTTACCAAGTAAGGAACCTTGTATGGAGCTGCTACTAAGTTCTTATTGGGGGAGTAGTCCAGCAGTGTCCGGCAGCTGTACATAAGATACCTACAGTCGTTTCCATCTCACCAGTGTTTGTTAAAGGTAATAATGTGTAGTTATTGGTGTCTGGCCATGGACACTTACTCTATTTGATAAAGCTGCAGCAGACAGTTTTAACCAGACACTTGATAGTCTTATTATCCTTTGTCAGATACTCCACCTAGGACATCTGACAGGCTACCAGACTCCCGATCCCCTCCTATACCTTTTGACTGACTATCACATCTACTTGTTTATCATCTACTAATTAACCTATTATAAGTAACATGAAGAAGTAAAATACACCTGCAGCTACCGGTAACGTGCGCCCCTGAGGTATTGTATTGTGAAAAAAAAAATCATAGTCTGCTTGATTGAATTTTTCCTGAAATCTGAGGCCCCTTGATTATCCCACCACTTTGAGAGCCGCTGTGGTTGAGGAAATAATGTGAGGAGGAGTTACATGAGTGCTCCACCCCCCTCCCCTCCCCTCCCCCTTCACCAGTTCACTACAACATGACAGGTGACAGTAAGGAGAAAGGTGACAGGTCTCTCCCCTCCCCTTAACACCCATTGTTGACGGAAATTGTCCCTCTCAACCTGTCATCCTCCTGCTGTCTAACACGGCTCTCCACTCTGGCCTCCTCCATCTCACTTCATCTATGTCGTGACTAGTGATTGTGTGTCCCAACCCTACCTAACCTTACCTCTCTCCACCCTCCAATTTACTCATATTTTATCGATTTAAATTATATAGAAACGAATCGAGGTCAAGGACACTGAATGGAAAAAAAATACCCAGCTGTTCACTGTTGACCCCTCGGCCAGGTATACACTAATAACTCTGACCGTTGACCCACTGAGACTAAAGTTAAAATGAAATTCGTCTTCTCTTGGGACGTGATACCAACACCAAGGTCACTGGTTCTTGAAAATACTTAAAGAGTACGTGCTTAAGGACCTGAGTTAATGCATGGACTGGGTTGGACTCAAGAGTACATGCTTAAAACACTTCAGTTATTTTAATTACAGGAGTACTTATAAACCACATTATAGTAAGGTACACGGGCCTACTGCAGTCACCTGTTATAATGAAGACAAATCACAGGTATACCACGACTAAATTACAAGGTACAGTAACTTCTCACTGTAATATTCCGAGGTTACAGTTTTCTTAAAGATGAATTTACTTGTGAATAAAAAGTAAAAATAGTTAAAAAAAAAAAGGGGGGGATTTTTTCTGCATGTCGACTAAAGTTTGTGTCAGGTACTTTGAAGAATTTTAAATTACTCCTCAAAGGAACACGAGAGCACTTCATATCTTGAGGGTTTTTTCCGCCTTTGATACTCACATACGAGCATAGAGCCATCACATTATAAAGATCTACGCCCCAAAAAATTCTTGAAAAATACTCCGGAACCTTATTATTATTATTATTATTATTGTTATTATTTAGAGTGATTACTTTCCATTATCATGACACTCAATCACTCAATCGCACTCACTCACTCACTCACCCGGGACGTCAGATCTGTAGACACCCTTACCAGACCTGACAAATGCCTCTACCTTCAAGTTGTCTCATAGGGCCTGTACTTCCATTACCTCCCACTGGCCTCCTTCAGCCACCTCTCACCGGGCCAATTTCAGCCACCTCCCTCAAGCCACCTCCTACCACCACCACCCCTTGGCCACCTCCTACCACCACCCCTTGGCCACCTCTCACCACCTCCCTCGGGCCACCTCCTACCACCACCCCTTGGCCACCTCTCACCACCTCCCTCGGGCCACCTCTCACCACCTTGCCCGGACCACCTCCTATCACCTCAAGTCGTTCCATCTCGTCTGTGGTCATCGCCTAAGTCGTCTGGTCTTGTTTGGGTCTTGTTTTGGTTTTGTTTTGGTCTTGTTTAGGTCTTGTTTAGGTCTCCTTGTCAGTCACGTCCACCTTAGAATAGTTTTGAGGAGTCTCCCCTTATCTGGGGTCATTATTATGTTTCTGTAGCATAAGTGGGGCATCTCTATATCTGTCTAAATGTTTGTCTGTTTGCCTCTGTCTCTCTGTTTCTCTGTCTGTCTGTCTGTTTACCTCTGTCTGCCTATCTGTCTTTCTCTGTCTCGGTTGGTCTTTGCCTCTCTCTGTCTATCTCTGTGCCTTTCTCTGTCTCTTTCCCTGTCTCAATCCGCCTGAATATTCCATATAACTTACACCCCAACGCTAACTACGACCCTTCAAAATACACGACCTTCCCTGAAACACTACTCACGACCTATCTCACTACTACGTTAATACGACCTGACTGTACTAACAACAATGACGACCAGTTAATTATAAAAAAAGGTCAACAAAAGAGTGACTATAACTGACTGACTGGAAGATATATCTAACTCACTAATGATTGGGCTTGACATGTTAATTGATCCATGGTAATTGTTTATTTAACTGGTTGACTGGTTGACTGACGTGGTACAGGTTAATTAAGTGATCGTTAGCATACCTTTGTCCGGATGATTGATTGGCCAATTAACCAACTGGAGAGGCTGACTGGATATTCATTCATTTTCACACCTTTAATTATCAATACGTTAATAATTTCCTTTTCACAGCTTGATAACTGACAGTGTAATAGACTATCTCCACGAGTAGACTATCTCCACTAATAGACTATCTCCACTAGTAGACTATCTCCACTAATAGACTATCTCCACTAGTAGACTATCTCCACTAATAGACTATCTCCACTAGTAGACTATCTCCACCTATCTCCGCTAGTAGACTATCTCCACTAATAGACTATCTCCACTAGTAGACTATCTCCACTAATAGACTATCTCCACTAGTAGACTATCTCCACTAATAGACTATCTCCACTAGTAGACTATCTCCACTAATAGGCTATCTCCGCTAGTAGACTATCTCCACTAATAGACTATCTCCACTAGTAGACTATCTCCACTAATAGACTATCTCCGCTAGTAGACTATCTCCACTAATAGACTATCTCCGCTAGTAGACTATCTCCCAGGCTATCTCCGCTAGCAGACTATCTCCCAGACTATCTCCACTAGTAGACTATCTCCCAGACTATCTCCGCTAGCAGACTATCTCCCAGACTATCTCCGCTAGTAGACTATCTCCCAGACTATCTCCACTAGTAGACTATCTCCACTAATAGACTATCTCCGCTAGTAGACTATCTCCCAGGCTATCTCCGCTAGCAGACTATCTGCCAGACTATCTCCACTAGTAGACTATCTCCCAGACTATCTCCGCTAGCAGACTATCTCCCAGACTATCTCCACTAGTAGACTATCTCCCAGACTATCTCCACTAGTAGACTATCTCCACTAATAGACTATCTCCGCTAGTAGACTATCTCCCAGGCTATCTCCGCTAGCAGACTATCTCCCAGACTATCTCCACTAGTAGACTATCTCCCAGACTATCTCCGCTAGCAGACTATCTCCCAGACTATCTCCGCTAGTAGACTATCTCCCAGACTATCATCACTAGTAGACTATTAACACTAACCACCACCACCACCACTAATATATCTTTCTCATTTTTACTTTAATAATATTCTAAGTGTAAATAAAGTGTTGAGAATATAAGACATACACTCTGCCACTGTGTGTGTGTGTGTGTGTGTTATACTTAAGGCTATGGTGTTTTATTTACCTTATAGAAATTTTGTGTTTTTTTTGTGTTTGGATGAAGACTTAAAGAGTGTTTGGTTGTGTGAGTGGGTTTGTTTTGTCACACACACACACACACACACACACACACAGAGGGTCTGAAGGCTAACGTCAATCGTGTTAAGTAAGGAGATATTTGGCACCACAGAGGCCGCTGATGACCCACACGAGGTAAACAAAACACTTGAGAGACAAACAGACAGAAACAAAGCAGATGCAGAGAGAGAGAGAGAGAGAGAGAGAGAGAGAGATTTGCTCACACTCAATGAACTTAATGACATATAAACTGAGACAACAATAGGAAGATGAGGGAGGGAGGAAACTGGCTGACTGGTTGGCTGGCTCTCTAACTGGCTGGCGAACTGGTAAGCTGGCTGACTAATCTATAGACATAAAACCTTACAACAAATAAAATCCTTAAATTTTGACCTGTGTAAGAAAATCCTAAAATTCCAGGCCGGATTTACTGGAAAGAACCATCACTACAAAAAACCTAACCTAACCTAACCTAGAGTGACGTGGTTATAAGTGAGGTCTTTTATAACTTGTTCCTGGCCAACTTTGTGTTTACTGATCAAATCAAGATGAAGTTTACAATCGTAACTTGGTTTGGTCAGGTCAGGGGTTAGCTCTTGTATGTTTGAGGTCAGATCGGGAAGAAATGCGTGGAGCTAAGGAAGGAAGGAAGGAAGGAAGGAAGGAAGGAAGGAAGGAAGGAAGGAAGGGAGGAAGGAAGATGTGTAGATGGTGGTGTGTAGGTGGTGGTGGTGTGTAGGTGGTGTGTAGGTGGTGGTGGTGTGTAGGTGGTGTGTAGGTAATGGTCGTAATGTGTAGGTGGTGGTGTGTGTAGGTGGCAGCGAAGGTCAGCTAGGGTGAGGGTCGGCAGGGTAAAATTTGTCTGCATGGCTAAAACTTTTCTTCGGGATTTGGAGGTCAGCAAACACCGCCGTGACATTGTCTGAAGTGTGTGTGTGTGTGTGTGTGTGTGTGTGTGTGTGTGTGTGTGCGTGTGTGTGTGGGTGTGATTAGCAAATGACGCCATCTTCCCAAACGGGCTAATTTCCATCGAAATTCAATATCTGAGGAATTATTCTAACTAGGAAGATGTTTATGGTGCCAAACATTATGTTTTCGGGGGTCACGTATTCTAGCTAAGATGTTTTCAGATCATTTGAACAAATAATAAAACCAATTTTAAAATTATAGACCAAAACAACCGATTTAAACGCAAAATATTTTATATTACACAATTTTCTGGCTAAACTAAGTCCAATCTCAGGTCAGGTCCCAGGTTTGTCAGGCGAGTTAGTCTTTGTCTGTTACTGGCGTGAGTAAATTGTATAAACCAAATTTAATTCCTCTCTCTTTTAGATAAATACAGACACAGCGTAATGGCGGCACAATTTGATGTTTCCAGCGTCGAGTGGAGGACTCTGACACCAACAAATGTCACCATCAAAACCGTTTTATCGGAAATTATCATGTAAATAGACAAGAAATTACCATTGCAATAAATATATTTCCAACTAGACATAATCCTGACAGCTCTGTCCTCTTGTTCAACCTTAATACTGTACAACCCAAGTTGTTCTGCTTCCCCATTATATTTATGTTTTTCAATTCCACTGTAATTTATGTATAATACTTATAAAAAATTAATAAAATTAATAAATATTGAAGTGATAACCGTGGTAACATTCTGTGATGTTCTTATTACCACCATGCTATTGTACTATTCCAGATGTTACTAAATGTTATATAATACTTCCTTGAGATTTATGTATAGTATATATCAGGTGCCTACAGGAGAGCTCAGGTTCTCAACTGGCTCAGCCATGTTAATATTGTTATTATTATCCACTCTGTATCTATGTTTTTCTGGTTAAATAAACTGTTTCAATACAATTTAATTCTATACGACAACGACACATTCCAGAATCAGAGAAATTGCAGGTCAACTTACACTAGTTCTTGATAGTTACAATTATTACTGAATAGAGAAAAAGATGAAATGCTTAGTACAAGTAGATATGGATCCGTTATATTTCACCAGGTCACAGGCTAATTAACGGTTTATTGAAAGAGCATGGCAGCCAGAAGGCTGAAAATATACAATTACATAATTGGGGAATGGTTCTCTTGATTTACAAATGATGTACAAGTAACATAAGTGATACAAATATGATATATAATAATTTGGTGTTGATGATTTTTACAAAGGTTGGGACTGGGCTGTTCTTGTAGCAGTCAGTTCGTGCTCGTATGGGCTGGATGCGGTTGGGCAGGTGTGTGGCCAAGTGGCCAGGACAGTAGCTTGGGGCAATGCAGGTGTGCTCCATCCTTCAGGTTAGGTCAGGTGAAGCCGTGAGGTCAGGTCAGGTCCAGCCACAATCAGTATTACTGTGTTTTTGTGCTTTTCCTTCGAGTTGAAATTGCCACTTTTGTATATCACTTGTGGGTTAATCGTCAATCGTTGCACTGTACTGTTGGTGTGAGGATGTTGATAAATCCAGATGGGAAGGAGGAGATGGGGAGCGGAGGGCCCGACACACAGGGCTGGCAGCTGTCTCCATGATCAAGAGACCACGGCCGCGTGAGCGGGCAGCGCCGAATACACATGTCCTTACCCTTACCCTGTGTGTGTGTGTGTGTGTGTGTGTGTGTGTGTGTGTGTGTGTGTGTGTGTGTGTGGAACCCAAAGAAACCACATAGCTGGTCATTGGTTCAGTCAATCATAGGTTGTACATCAGACAGGCGACCTTGGGGTGTTCACTAGACTCAGTAGTGATGCTGTTGCTGTAGAAGCTCGATTCTACGGGGCAAAAAACTGCTACGCAAAGTACATCGATGAACCGAAGCTCAAAACGCAGAAGAAACAAACAGAAACGAACAGTTATATCAAAGAGAACATGTGGCAACTGCTGGCCCAGTCATCCATCAGTAACGATAACATTTTCTTATTGACAACACTTATATGTTTCCTAGAGAATCATAGGGAAAGTGTATCTGAACATGGCGAGGAATATCAATCTAAAACCTAAAGAAACAGCTAACCAATGAACGGCCAGATATTTCTTTCATCCCTCAACCAGGAATATCTAATCTAGTCTGCTCAATAGACATTTCTATAGGCGAAGCGCCAAGAAAGGCTCAGGAATTTATTAAATTTCTGAAGGGTGATACTTGACCGTGTAGGAGATCACAGAGGATAATATAATTCACAAAATTGTGGATATTTTGAGGCGACACTTCTCACATTTAAGGAAACATGGCGGTGAGTGTTACACTCCTGGAGAAGTATATCAACTACAGCCTTGAAAAATTGGATGATCCATTATTATACAAAACAGTTTATTGACTCATAAAAAAACAGCTTTATGATGAGGCAGATGGCGTGCCAAAGATTGATCCCAATCATCCTCGTCTACACACAGCTTCTGATAATATCACGCAGGTAGTGTCTGAGATTTACCTAACACCTTAGTTTAGCTGTATACTTGCGTCATGAATACTGAAGCAGAAACTTGTTGATGTAATGTATGCATCTCATATACTGAGCCACGCGGCTTCTTTAAACCAGCTGCTGAATATGTTAACTCAGAACAGTAACCAACATCAACGAGTCACACAAGCCACCAGAGATTACGTCACGGCGGATCATCATCTCATTGTTGCTGCAGCAGACACAGTAACTGAGACCATAATGAAGGACCAATGACTGCAAGAGGGCGATACATGTTATGAAAAGGCAACTCGTACAGACATTGACCAAGGACTTCAA
This sequence comes from Homarus americanus, assembly GCF_018991925.1. NCBI lineage: Eukaryota > Metazoa > Arthropoda > Malacostraca > Decapoda > Nephropidae > Homarus > Homarus americanus. Next base: position 3,540 of record NW_024743304.1, on the reverse strand, counting down.
GGCACCAAAACGGAGCTTGAATCTAAAGTTTATCCTGGGCGGTGATGTCAGACAGAGACATGAGAGTCGCAGTATCATCCACCAGTATCACCCACAGTGACTCAGGAATTATAGGACAATGCTGACTTGAGCTACATAGAGACAGTGGGCTATATTACATGTAGCTCTGGAGACAAATATTGACGTTCTGGTTGTCTCCTTCAACACTATAATAATGACTAACCCCGCGGACCACCAATCAATATACATAACCTTAAAACACATCACAGATTTAATAAGCAGCCTCAGAGAGATACAAACCCCAGTCCGCTTTGACACGGCCACTCGGGACTTGATGAAAGCATTAGAGAGCACTTGGACCCACACTAAAGTATTGATAGTGTCATTCCCTGTGGTGGAGACAACGCACCTCTGCATCTGTTGCGAGAGTCACGAGGTTTTACTGCAGGAAGTGTCTATAAAATGTCAGAATAGTGTAATTACTAACCTCGTTACGCGCTTAAAGACCTTTGTTGTTGAAACACAGTAATAACATTATAACAACAGCAACTCTAACCGAGCACTGTTTGGACTAAAGTTAGTAGAGGGAATATTAAATACCAAGTTCATTTACAATGTTAATGAACGGTGTAAGAAAACCAGCAATGACATTAAAGAGAAAGTGAAGGATTACTGCAGCAAACTGACGAGGGATTATAGGGACCTGCAGATAAGAGAGAGAGGACCCATGAAACCAGGCTGTGCAGATAACCAGTGCCCAAACTAAGTGAGTGTGTCTGGTGTTGTGTGATCCCCCACCTCACCGCTTGTTACCAGTGAACCAAGGTTAGGTGAGGTGAGGTTAGTTTAGGTGAAAATCAACATCAGTACTACCAGACGTGGCCCAGGGGATGTGCATCAATCACCTGTGTCGCTTTTGCTCGACACTGATCGACCCAACTATGACAAATACAACGACAGCAGTGATACGTGATGCCTTTTGAAGACGATGTACATTGTTGGAAAGTTTATCAGAGAGAATTTAATTATGTGTGTAGGAGGTGATGGTGGTGTGGTGGTGGTGATGGTGGTGTGGTGGTGGTGGTGTGCAGGTGGTAGTGGTGTGCAGGTGGTGGCGGTGGTGTGGTGGTGGTGGTGTGCAGGTGGTAGTGGTGGTGTGGTGGTGGTGGTGTGCGGGTGGTATGGTGGTGTAGGTGGTGGTGGTGGTGTGCAGGGTGGTGGTGTGCAGGTGTGGTGTGGTGGTGGTGGTGTGCAGGTGTAGTGGCGGTGTAGGTGGGATGGTGGTGTGCGGGTGGTGATGGTGGTGTGGTGGTGGTGGTGTGCAGGTGGTGGTGGTGGTGTAGGTGGTGATGGTGGTGTGCAGGTGGTAGTGGTGTGCAGGTGGTGGCGGTGGTGTGGTGGTGGTGGTGTGCAGGTGGTGATGGTGGTGATGGTGGTGTAGATGGTGTGGTGGTGGTGGCGGTGGTGTGCAGGTGGTGATGGTGGTGTAGGTGGTGCTGGTGGTGTGTAGGTGGTAGTGTGCAGGTGTGAAGGTGGCGGTATAATTACAGTTCGTGTATGTTTACCAATACAAAGATACACCTTGCACTTTACAATGCCAGGTAACAATACATAATAAACTATCAAGACAACATCACCTTATGCCTCCATTACTATAAGACACCGACCACAACCTTCTACAATATATAATTATCATCATTACACACAATCCTAAAATCCCACGACAAAAAAATACCACACATCAAATTTCCTTTCAAAATGCATTACCTAGTTATTCAAAATGCATTAGACTCTCTGAGAAATGTCTGAAGTTTTATTTTTTTACCCTCCAACAGAGAGAAAAAGTTTTGGTGGAACTTTAGTAAACTTCTCAAGATTTCAACCCCAAGGAATCGGTTTTTAACTCTCGTATGAAGGGTGGATCACACACAGCCTCCTTCAGTTCATCATCAAGGTGTAATTTTCCATGATGGTGCCTTCAGTATTATTTCTGGAGGGGTTTTCCTTACGTCTTCTGGAAACTTTTGTTTGTTTTTTTGGAGGGGGGTGTTTTTTTGTGTTTTTATGTCTGTCTGTCTGTCTGTCTGTCTGTCTGTCTGTCTGTCTGTGTTTGTATGTCTGTTTGTCTGTTTTTATGTCCGTCTGTCTGTTTCTCTGTTCCTCTCTCTTTTTTTCCTCGTGTGGTGTGGTGTGGTGTGAGGTGGTGTGGTATGCTATGTGGTGGTGTATTGTGGTATGTGGTGGGGTGGTGTATTGTGGTATGTGGTGGTGTGGTGTGGTATGGTATGTGGTGGTGTGGTATGTGGTGTGGTATGAGGTGGTGTGGTATGAGGTGGTGTGGTATGGTGGAGTGTGGTATGTGTTATATGTGTTTGTGTGTATGTTATGTGTATCTTTTATGCTGTATGTATCTTATGAGTTGTGTGCTGTGTGTGTGTGTGTGTGTGTGTGTGTGGGTGTGTGTGTGTGTGTGTGCCATCATCCATTCACACTCACCAATTACCCCTCCTCCTCAGGTAACACTAAGTCACCTAATTTTTCAGAACCAATTAGGTAACGAGCGAACAGGTACAGTAACTTCAAATACTAAATACACAGGATACAAAAAAAATAATTACTGTACCTGCATCTTCATCTCATTTCAAAAACTCAAGACTCAAATTTCACAGATGAATAAAAAAAAAAAAAAAAAAAAAAAAAAAAAAAAAAATATATATATATATATATATATATATATATATATATATATATATATATATATATATATATATATATATATATATATATATATATATATATATATTTATTTATTTATTTATTTATTTATTTATTTATTTATTTTTTTTTTCCATGGACCAAGTTCTCATTTTAGAGTCTTATCCGCTTACATGAGTTTGTTCAGAGTACATTTAGTGTCAATTGGTAAATCTGATGTGTTCTGAGTAAGCAAATGGTTCAGGAAGTTACGTATAGCAGAGAGAATGAAGAAATGAAACAAGGATGCAATGAAAGACGTAGGATTGGTATTACTAAAGGTTGGGTTAGGTTGGGTAGGTCAACCCCCTAAAGTGACCCCATAAATAAACGCAATCTCAGGGGAGAGAAATAATCAATCATAACCCATGTTTTTCCTTGTAGGTTATGTCAGTGAACGACTCGGGGTGAACGACTCGGGGTGAACGACTTCAATTAGAATGAACGTCTCAAACTAGAATGAACGTCTTAATATAGAATGAACGACTTAGAATGAACGTCTTAGAATGAACGACTTAGAATGATCGTCTTAAACTAGAATGAACGACTTAAAATGATCGTCTTATGTGAACGTCACCTACCCACAGCCTGTACTGCCGTTTTTTCCACAGTAAACTCTCCCACTATCATCTGGCTCCCTGTAAGGCTTTGCTATTAACCTTATGGCTGGTCCTATCTGATTCCTTGATTTAAATAGATGAAAATAAATAGCTTGGGTTCTTGTACACTTTGGAATAAATGAGAGAGAGAGAGAGAGAGAGAGAGTTAAGGTTCGTCCAGGTAAGG
>NW_024743303.1:0-11814 GCF_018991925.1 Homarus americanus | reverse complement strand
TTTTTACAATTTTACATTATATTTTTCAGTGTTAAGTGGTTGTATTTGGGGGCCTGGAACGGATTAATCCTATAACGAACGAATTCTATAACGAACAAGGTTCTAGAACCAATTAGATTCGTTATAGCATACCCCACTGTATCAGGTTAATTCTCCTCTGCATCAATCTGAGATCATTATGGACACAGATACATCCCGCAGTAAAAGTTGTTTGTTGCCTGAAACGAAGTGGATTTATTTTTTTTTTGTACCTTCCCATTAGTGTTCTTCATTAGATAGAATTCCTGATGAACTGGTTGTCTGTTTTGTGAAGTCTACGAGAAGTGTAGCTCACAACTCCATCTTTTATACTCAGATTGAGATTTATTCCAAACTTTTATTTCTCCGTTTTTATTTCACTCAAATAAATGACTTTATCATTACAGTATGTGGCTTCTATCTTTTCGTGGGTTAGTCATGTAATGAGTATTTGTTGGCTTCACTGAGTGTGTTTTTCATCAATAACGGATTTTTTCTACTATGATTTAATACAACCTTGACTAACTTTTGGTTACTCTTGAATATTTAAGTTCGTTTTGTTAGCATGGAATTTTTCTCCCTTGTCAGTGAGGTAGTTGAGTGAGGACTGTTCTTCACTGTCTGATTATACTAATACTATACTTACTGCGTGTGTCAGACACCGCCAACACCACAGTTGCAGCCGCCGTTGTCTCCTCCCCTTCCTCCTTCTCCTCCTCCTCCTCTTACTACAGTCTTCGAACTTCCATTACGCTATGCTTAAATCTCGGCTGAGTCAGGAGTCATAGGCCATAAATGTCAGTTTTCATCATCATTAGTGAAACATAGAACAATTTTCTGGTTATAAATCTTCTCTCCGTCACTCACTGCCTTTAGTCTCATAATATCTTAGTTTTTCTACCACGGTCTACTTCTGCTTCAGATGATTAAGCCTTATTGGTGATAATTTTGGTTGCGTCTAGATAAGGTGGAATTTAAAGACGTTCTGGGTATTTTCTGGGTATTTTCAAAGCCTTTTACCTAAATCTGGTACAGCTCACATCGTTATCTTAATGAGGATAGGATGTCGTTCAGGGATGAGAGCCATATCGATGATTGTGGTTCATACTGGGGAAAAAATGGTCCTCGACATGCTACACCTGCCTTAATTGGGTTGTCAAATATCTCTTGCACCTGAGCCGGGTACATTAATTATATTTTACAGTACGACTGAAGCTTCCTGGTTCTACCGACTTACTCGTAGTTAACCTGTGTGTTTACTACTGTTAGTCTCACTTTTGTACTGTAACTTTGTTGAAATTTCTTGTTAAATGACCCCATCTTCCTTGTCGTTATATATTGTTATATAATATATATACGTGCAGTCCACGCCACTCATAAGCCACACAGACTGGCTGGGTCCACCCCTCCCTCACCTTGCGAAATATACAAACCAGACAATTAATCAGTGGTCAGCCAAAGTGTAAAGTCAACACCTACTTCGAAACTCATTAGCATGGATTGGTTTTAGAAACAAAGAAAACAAAATTTAAATTCGTAATTTCGAGGCCGCTCTGTGTGGCTTATAAGTGGAGTGGACTGTAACTCTTCTGCCGTCTGTATATTTTCAGCTTATGGCTACTGAATTTGTGAAAGGAACCGTTAATTATTATTATTATTATTTTGAATTTTATCCTTAGTAATACAAGTAACACTCGTATTTGGATTACGAGTGTTATTATGTTCATATTTATTCTTAAAAAAAAAAAACACACACACACACACATGCGATGGTCCTTACCTTCATTATCAGCGAAATTTAACTGTGAAAAGTAAAATGAATGAATATATTACACGATTAAACCCAAATAAGCGGACACTAATTATTCAAAGCAACATCTCGTACATGGAATATGACTTTTATTAAAATTTAAAAGACTTTAAAAAGGTGAAAATCGAAATACATTAAAACAATTCAACATTTAAGTTTGTATTTATGGAGTTCTCTGGCGTTATTTGTTTTGTTGTTATTCCTGTGTTGTGGGTAGTGTTGCTCGTGTTGTGGGTAGTGTTGCTCGTGTTGTGGGTAGTGTTGCTCGTACAAAAAAAAAAAAGGCTGTCTACCCACCTGGGTTCGATGTGTCTGGAAATGAACCCAATGTGCAGCAGTTTTGGTTCGGTTGATTCACAAATAGTGATCAGAATTGTTTGTCATTGTGTCATATTTTATCAACGATAAAAGGGACAAATAGTTTTTGTGTGTGATCATTGTGTTACCTGTGCGCGATGTTACCTGCACATTGTGTTACCTGTGCGTGATGTTACCTGTACATTGTGTTACCTGTGCGCGATGTTACCTGCACATTGTGTTACCTGTGCGTGATGTTACCTGTACATTGTGTTACCTGTGCGTGATGTTACCTGTACATTGTGTTACCTGTGCGTGATGTTACCTGTACATTGTGTTAACTGTCCTTGATGTTACCTCTACATTGTGTTACCTCTGAAGGGGATTTTACCTGAGTAGGGTTGTTCTCTTTACCTACAATTCTTGTGTTTCTCTCTCCACAAGCTTGTACGCTGAGTTAAGCTTGTTAATCCATGTATTATTATCACCGTGTCCGTTTTACTGTATTGTTTTATTTTCATCAATAATTTCACTTGTTCTGACGAGCGTCCTCCGTCGATCACATAACTCCTCATCAGCGGCTCCATTACTCCCTCACATCCTTCCTCATCACCGTCACGTGTTTCACCATTAGCGGTAATATTATGCTCACACACATCTCTCTCTGACGGCTATCATTGTTGTGTAACTCCGCGTCAACACTTGTATGTACAATCAAAGATAAAAGTCGTGTCGCGGTTTGTCAGAAGATTAAATATAACTCGTGAAACATTATGAGAGCCCCACCACAAGGCAGAGCGCACCAAAAGTTTTAACCCTTCGGCATATGTTTTCACCAAATTTCACGACACGGCTTTTGTCTTTCATTGTACACGTGTGGACAAAATGACCTGGACATATGACAGTATGTACTTGAGGATCATAAGGTGGAGGGGATTGGAGTTTTAACGTATTTTATCATATATTTCTTTGTGTTAAGAGTTTTGTTCTTCTATTTTGTGGTTCCGACATAATAGGTGATGAAGAGCAGCGTTGTTAGATATAAATCAATCGTATATATGACCCAGAGGATGATGCCAGATATTGCCAAGTGTTCAGACAATTTTGTCCTCAACTGTACATCTTGCTCACTGCGACAACCTGTGATACACTATTATTGTTCATCTACATCTAGGAAAATAAACTGAATATTTGAATGTCATTGATGTTGACGATTTACCAGTCATAAGTTATGGTGTCGTCATTAATAAGAAGAATCTCTTAATTCTTATTGTATTGATAACAATTAGACAATTTTCGTAAACAACGTAAAGAAGTAAATTGCAACAGCAAACATTCGCTGGCGGATACAACATCTCTCCCTCATTTACTCCCACAACAACAAATTTGACTGAGGCTTTGATGAACTAATGACCCAAAATTGTGCAAGTCTCGTTACCTTTCACTCCTGTGAAAAGGTTAAAAAAAATATTAAATCCAATTTTATCTGCACTGATGTTTGGGGCCGCAGCAAGGTATCTTTGTATAAACTTTCATGTATATCAATAAAGAGAAATTGTGAGACTAAAACCCCGAATCTCTTAATATACGCTTATGGGGTGTGTGAACTTTGACCTCCGGGAATGGAATATCCAGAGGAGAGTGCGTGAGTAAAGCGACTTGTTTTATTCCCTGTTGTCCAGACAAGAGTCTCTGCTCATGTGGTCCTGAAACAAGAACTGCTCGCTGTTATTTGAATTCTTTAGTCTGTGTAACAATATCTCGAGCTGTGGTGTCAGGTATCACCCACTGACGTTATTTGTATTTCCGTTTTCGTTTCTTTTTTGTTTTATTTGTCGTCCATATTTCTATATATTTCTCTTAACTGTCTGGTGTTTCTTTATCGCGTTTTTTTTTTCATTCGTCAAGTTTTACGTCCAGACGTCATCCATGAGGGAGCTTGTAGGTCCACTCCAACTGTACTGACACTCAGTAACTACAAGCACACAAGAGATCATTCCAAGGTCATAGTTAAGTTAGCCAAATATAACTTCCTGAGTAAACAATCAACTCCCTCAACAACCCAAACAGTAACAACTATTATGGCGGCTCCACTCAGGTGTTCTTTGATTAGTGTTAACTTTATTGTGACTTCAAACAATTATCTGCTTTTTCGAAGAATTTATAACTAGAAATATATCTTGTTAATTTACAGTGCAGCTTGTTCATGATAATATGTGATGAATACAGAAGATATTCATATTTATTCCAACGATTTTTGACACTGCAATTAATTCTATACACTGTCTGTTTACCCGGTTGATTAAAGCTGAGTTTTGTTGGTACTGAGTTTGTTGATAATTATTATGTGGAGAATTAATACTACCTTAGCCTGTTCTCCCAAGGTGGAGGAGGCGGTGATGAGAGGGAGGTAACTGAGGCGATGAGAGGGAGGTAACTGAGGCGATGAGAGGGAGGTAACTGAGGCGATGAGAGGGAGGTAACTGAGGCGATGAGAGGGAGTTAACTGAGGCAATGAGAGGAAGTTAACTAAGGCGATGAGAGGAAGTTAACTGAGGCGATGAGAGGAAGTTAACTGAGGTGCACGAAGATCCATGAGACTCCTACTCCCCCCTCGCCCCTCCTACTACCTCCGCCCCTCTTACTCTTCTCTGCTCTTCCGACTCCCTCCGCCCCTCCTTCCCCCGTCCATTCTTCCCTTCCCTTTCACTTGCTTGCCCTCGCCCCTTTCCCTCCTCCTTTTCCCCTCCTCCCCCCGCCCTACTCCCCTCTCCCCTTTCCCATCCTCCCCCGGCCCCTTCTCCCCTTTCCCTCTCTTCCTCCCCCAGCCCCTCCTCCCCTTTCCTCTCCTCCCCTTTCCCTCCTCCCCTTCCCTTCTCCCCCGCCCTCCTCCCCCATCCATCTCTCCCCCCCCCCGTCCCTCCTCCTCCCGCCCTCCTCCCCCCCTTACCTCCCCCCGCCCCTCCTCCCTTCCCCTTCTCCCCGCCCTCCTCCCCCCACCCCCTCCTCCCCGTCCATCCACCCCCCCGTCCCTCCCTCCTCCCTTACCCTCCCCCCTTCTCCCCCCGCCCCCTCCTGCCCCTTTCCCCTCCTCCCCGCCCCTCTCCCCTTCTCCCTTTCCCATCTCCCCAGCCCCTCCTCCCCCTTTCTGCTCTCCTCCCTCCCCTTCTCCCCCGCCCTCCTTCCCCCACCCTCCTTCCACCCTCAACCCCCCCCTCCTTCCCCCGCCCCTCCTTCCCCACCCTCCCTTCCCCCCCCCGCCCTCCTTCCCCCCCACCCTCCTTCCCCCCCCACCCTCCTTCCCCCACGCCCTCCCCATCCTTCCCCCCGCCCTCCTTCCCCCCCGCCCTCCTTCCCCACCTCCTTCCCCCCCCACCCTCCTCCCCGTCCCTCCTCCCCCCCGTCCCTCCTCCCCCATCCCTCCCTCCCCATCCTCTCCCCGTCCTCCTCCCCCGACCTACACCCCCTACCTCCCCATCCCTCCTCCCCTTTCCCTCCTCCCCCGCCTCCTTCCCCATCCCTCCTCCATGCCCATTCCTCCCCCCCCGCCTCTACCGACACTCACGACCTTATACTCTCGGGTTTTTCCTCCAAGGTTCCCTGTATTCCTTCTCCTCTATCCTGACGTAGTGACCGTAGTTCTGGTCGGTCTCTTCCCTGTCTCCACCAGTCTCGGAGTTCCACTTAGAGAACATTTCATCAGCAAATCATTGTTTACAATAATACAAACTTTTTGCTCTAAGTCAGTCAGTATTGTTGAGTTTTTATTATTACGTGAAGTAAATCATATTATAAATTAGCTATTATCTTGTCAAGTGACATGTTGCGCTGATAATTATATTTCCCAAGAGTATTATTAATGCTATACAGTATAATATACAGTTCATATAATACATTTAGTCGATACGAAGAATAACACTTAAAAATAAAGTTAGTTATCAATAGATTGTTCTGTACATCAGTGAATGTATTGGAATATAAGTATTAGATATATATTGTCGACGTAATATTCTAGACCATTGTGTATTATAAATGTCTTGGTGTATATATTACATGGATATCGAATATACTATAGGACTAGCCGTGTGTCTGTCTGTCTGTCTGTCTGTTCTGGGCAGCTGATTACCTGTGTGTGTAGTGTTACTTGTGAGATGTTACCTGTGTGTCGAGTTACTTATGAAGTTATTTGTGTAGTGTTGCTTATGAAGTGTTACCTGGTTAGTGTTGCTTATGACGTGTTACCTGGTTAGTGTTGCTTGTTTAGTGTTACTTGTGTGTAGTGTTACCTATTAATTGTTACTTGGTTAATGTCAGGGTAAAGTGTTACCTATGTAGCATTATCAGTGTTTAGTTTTACCTGTATGTTTGGTTACCTTTGTGTGTGTACTAAAATATTATTGTTTCTTTCAATAACTGTATGTTGTTTGGTGTGATGTTAACCCAAATTCTTGATATACTTGTGTAGACACATTTCAACTTTCTTAGCAACTAGAATATCTTAAATGTTTACCTGGACTAGGTCAATGTGTAATGGGTAATGTCTATTTCCAAATAAGATTATATATATTTTATTCTTTTAATTAGAAAAAAATAGTCATTATAGCACTAAATGCCATATTATTGATTTAAACTACACCCGCTCAGTGTTTTGGAAATCCTACCACCCTTGTCACGGCAGGATTCGAACCCACATCACTCAAATAGCGAGTGCGCTGACAACTGTACCCACAAATTGCAAAAGTTATACTTGAGTCTGACCTGCCACTGCTGCCCTAGGAACTTTCACTCAACTTCATTATAGACCACAACCAATACCTTTACCAATAACCCGCCAATACTAGGGGACCAGTACTGCAGGAGGAGTTGTGTTTGTATATTTCACTCCCGTCATTGTGGGTCCCTGTGGTGAGTTGTGTAAAGGTTAGTTGTGTGATGAATGTTGGCGTTCACTTGGGAATAAAAACTACATTCGTGGTAGTGTGGTTAGTACTAAGATCATCTCAGGGAGGCTTAAGTGTGTAATGGAAAAAAAAATATTTCTTAATATTCTCGAGTTATTTGGGTTTATGAACCTCCTGAACTTACAATAAAAACGTGTCTAAATTTACTTTGTGATTCATTTTTGTTGAATTATTGGCTCCGTGTTTATGGTATGAGGTATTATCCCGCCTCCCTGACATGTTTTGAGTACTAACCACACTACCACGAATGTACTTTTTATTCCCAAGTGAATGAGATGATCTGTAGTCATGGAATTTATATATATTTTTTTTAACTAAATAGAACTTTTGTGACGTCTTACAATGTTTACATCAAGGAGGTTGAATGGATGGAGGCGGTGTTCGCTGTGTATGTAACAGAGACGCGTGAAGCCAGGCCGCCATCTTGTTGAGGGCAACAAGGCCACAGTTGCCGCAGCTGCTTACGAACAAACGTTGGTAACAGATAACTCTGCAGGATTTATACTATTGTTTTGTCTATTAAGCACATTATAGAGGGATCAAGCAAGGAGGATGAAGTCACTGAGAGAAAAGCGCCTCCATATTGGTCAAGGCATCAGTCACACTCAGTGACTTCACTAGAGGCAGCGGGTGCCGCCTCCACCCATTCAACCTCCTTGGTTTACATCCCCAAACTAATATGTGCCTTAGGTGCTGCTGTCTCCTGAAACCAATATATGTTTTTTTTCTAAGGAACATCTTATCCATTCACTCCCTCCTGAGCGACTAGCTGGTATGTCATCTGGAGATAGTCTGCTAATCCCTTGTGTACGGGTTCCCATCTGAGCTGAATAAAATCGTCGGCATTAGTTAAATAAAACATTAAATGAGGCGTCCACGTAGTGAAGGGGCTAATTTAGCTAATAACACTAACTGTATTTAGGACAAGGAGGGTATCTAGTGAGGTTGGTGAGCGGCTCCTCGGTATAATTTGTACTGATGTGTTTGGTGATTACTGTGTTTCTGGTGACCTTGTATAAGTGTAGATCAGTTTCTACAAAAATGTTATACAATTCTAATCTTATGTGCTATGAGACCTAATCTCGTCAACATACTGTACCTGTTCACTCACCAATTACCTCCTACACACCTGGTCACTCAATGAATAAGCTCCACCTATGTACAGTTGCAGAATTGTGTTCCTACACCCCCTGTGGTAACCCGTGTCTACAAACGGCAACGTCTCAGTAATGGTATCACTACTTATGAATTTATGGGTATTGGTCGTGTAACGATGGACATGATTGGTGGATAAGTTTGCTATAGGACATATACTGTAGGGGCAGGGAAAAAACACTTTTATTTGAGTTGCAGGCTGCACTTTTCAGGCATCGTTTGTATGGCTGTAACAAACACCTGTGCAAAATTTCATGCCATTTCATGCATACTTACCCTGCCGCATCGCGAACGACTTTTTGTCAACTTTTAGTGTATACCAAAAATTAGGTGTCATTTAATGTTTTCCAGGATAATGATAAATTTTACATGGGTGACATCGATTTAATTCACATGTTATTTTACAGGTACACCGTATAGAAAATCATTACAAGTTCATATTGAAATTCTTTTTTGTGCGGAACCTTGGCATCATTTTCCTAGACAATAATCTTTGCCTAATATATCCATCTCTCGATTCGTATCCCGTCACTTCAGTGCAAGCTTCAGTCATCACTTTTATGCCTCTCTCGACCGCCTGAGTGCTGTTTGGCCACTTGGGCACCACTAATGGTGTCTCAAGAATGTCATTAACCTGTAGATTTGACAGAGAAGCAATGTAAGGAGGCTCAGTCTTGAGTTCATTCCTCCAGTTAATCATGGAATGATAGTTTTTTGCTTGCCACTTTAGTTTCGGAGTCACCACCTTTCTCATGTTGACTACAGGAGGCACATCCTCATTCCCATCTCCATCTTTACCCTCCTCATCAGTATAGTTTAACAAATTCTCGTCAACAGCAGCATCAGAATCTTCCTCCTCCTCTTCAGATCTGCCAGTGCATTCTTCCTTTTACTGATTCTCCTCTCTAATTTTTCTTATCATTGAGACAGCTTTTTCTCTAACAGTCATGTCCTCATCTGCACACATACCAAGAAGAAGTTGATCTGTGTGGGCGAAGTATGCATTTCTCTGGACAGCCTTCTTCACTATCGTCTCCTCCTCACTATTCAGGTGTTTCATATATAGCAGGGACTGGAATACGTTCCTTGAGCCGTGTGTTAGGTAAGGGTGTATCTTGATGTAAAACCACATTGGAGCACTGAACTTTATTATTGTAATGACAATTCTTTTCAACTCATGGCTGGGTCTTGATGTTGCTACATACAGCCTAAGGATTCTACTCCATAAGGTGTTCCACCTTGACACACAGGGAGGACCTGGCTCAATAGCAGCCAAGTCATCTTCAACAACACCTGTGATAACTCCTTTACAAATCCTATACAGGTATTTCTGATCCCAGGACAGATCTTTCTCCACTTCATCATTAAACACAGGGAAATCAGGGAAACTGACTGGCTGGAAGGCGACAACTGGAAGCTCAGACAAAGACGCCTTGATCTGCTTTCCAATGGGACCACGCCAATGCTCAGGACCACTTGGTTTACCATCATAGTGATAAAAAACTGCGCGGAAAGGCAGCTCATTTCAAGTGCGCCAACTTACCCAGGTCTCCCCTACATTACAGTCCAGTAACACAACATTGAGAAATGAAATGAGAAAAGGCTGATAATCAATATAGACATAGCACCATACTCATCTGCAACAAGACAACTTAAATGAAATAAGAGATATGAAAAAAAAGTTGATAAACACTGAACAGAACATTGCACCGCCACAGCGGCTGTTTGGCTAGTACTGTAGGTAAATTTAAAAATTTCAGTAGAAAATGCGGCAGACTAAACCTCGACATATCAGCTTCAAATTTGGCATGGAGTCTCAGATATGTATAAGGAACAATGCCTGAAGAGTGCAGCTTTGAGCAAAATTTCACTGCCCCCTAATATACAGTAGGTTGGGCGTTTGGACACGCGGGTTATCACAAGGGGTGTAGGAAAACATTTCTGCAACTGTACACACGTTTCAAAAATTATCTTTACGATTTTGCGAGAGACAATATGACTCAACTGACAAAGGATTTTGACAACCCTACCGAGACAAGAGGAGTCTTAGTGTTTCTGAAATATCCCCGGATCCCTTTTTAAAGTACATTTTGGACCGAGTACCTGATCTCACCGTGAACAACTGCCTCTTATACACTTAGTTATACACTGAATGACCTCCATCTACGCTCCTATTTACTCACTGACTGGGCTTCCTGCTACACAGTGATCACAGCCTGAATCACTTCCTCCTGCACATACATAAAGTCATCCCGTGTATATTGTTGGGTTCCTGGGTTTACGGAGTTAGTAGATGATTAAAGGTCCAATCAATTTACATACCTTCAAAACAATTTGTGTAGGAACTTAATGTTTAACCTCGAGTGACATGAATTTTCTGAGACCGGTAAATGAGGTGAGAAAGGCACAGGTGTGTAAGGTAATGAGGTGTGAAAGAAAAAATACCAACAAGATTTTGTACCAAGTAATTAAGACAACACTGGAGTTGCTCATATAAGTTTACCTGTATAATATTTCGCTTAATCTTAATCTCTTTAATATGTGATGATTGGCAGGTGAGAAGGGTGGCGTGGCTCCCCTCCCTGATTGCTTCTGGTTATGATTGATGTTCGGTATATCCATCAGTGTGTGTGTGAGCTGCAGGTTTCATGCTTCCCTCCTGTGGCTCTGTAACTTTGTAGTGGTGAGAAGAACTCTGCAAATATAACCATAATTTTCAATCAACTTCGACGGGTTAAATAAACTGCTGCCTGCTGGTGAAACACTCCGGTGAACTTGAAAAAGAATAAATTATACATGTCATACAGGTATTACAGTATGTAGTGTATGGTCTTCCTTCACATTTAACACACAGTATACCAGAGCCTGTGATCTGTTTATTATTATTTGCCTGACTCAGAATATTTTCTTTCATGTGAGAACTTTTGAACTTTTTCTTCATCAATCTCATTCCAGCGCCATTTTATCATAAATTATATACTGCTTTTGGTTTTGCAGCTCGAAGAAATTACTCTTTCGAAATTAAATTTTTCTCTTGGCCTTTGATGTAAAATTGACCAAATCTTCAGCGATTACTTCGAGGTGCTGTAGAATGTTCGGGTTACCAGGTACAGTCGTGAAGAAAAGTCCTGTCAATTTTTCTGTTCCTCCACTAACCCCGAGATTCAGACTCGTGAATCCGAAGCATTTATGGACCGAATAATGAATCGCTGTCTATTGTTTTGGGTTCACGAGTCTGAATCTCTGTCTATTGGCCATACTGGGCAGTCCAGTCTACACCCAACCCCCTATTGCTCATATACCCATCCAACCTATATTTGAAGGTATCCAGCGTATTCAAGCTAATGATGATGTTTGGTAACTTGTTCCACTCGTCCACTACTCTGTTACCAAACCAGTGTTTACCTATCTCGCGCCTATATCTAAATTTGTCTAATTTAAAACCATTGCTACGAGTTTGCTCCTGGTTAGATAGTTTGGGTACCTCTGTATATCACATTTGTTAAACTCTGACTTCCATTTATACACCTCGATCATATCGCGACTGTACATTAACGTTTGTATAAGTGAAGG
>NW_024743302.1:0-13179 GCF_018991925.1 Homarus americanus | reverse complement strand
GTCATCAAATTACAGCCAATAGGAGAACAGAGCACTCAGTCAGCACAACACCCTTACTTATGCTTTGCTGTTGGATATTTATTCTCGTTTCACTATTTTTAAAATTCTGGGAGATATGAGGGTAAATAAATACACCGCCCATCGCATTTTCAATATTATAGCAACCTTAACAATGAAACGGAGAATAAATATCCAACAGCAAAACATAAGTTGGGGTGTTGCATTGACTGATTGTTCTGTTTTCCTATTGGCTGTAATTTGATGACGTTACCTCTTATTCTACCAATCAAAGTTAAGTAAGAGATTACTGGAAGAATTCAATATGTACGACACCACTATCCATTGTTTTCGGGCACCGTCTCCCCTAGGAGGACCTATTGTGAGCCACAGGCCTTGGCAGGGTCCCTGGGAGCAGTGGCGCCCCCATAAAGAGGCCTGGAGGGAGCCACCGCCTCTGGAAGGGCCCCTGAAGGCGCCACCGCCGCTGGCAGGGCCTCTGGGCGCACCACGGTCCCTATGGTCATACTTGGAGGCGCCCCCGTCCCTGGAAAAACCCCGGGGATCATGGCTGTCCCTGCGAGGGCCCCTAGGGTCGCCAGCGTCCCTAGCAGGGCCATTGGTGGCACCGCCGTCCCTGTGAGGGTCCCTAGGAGCGTTGCCGTCTCTGCAAGGGTCCCTTGAATCGTTGCCGTCCCTGAGAAGCCCACGGAAGCTCGGCTGTTCCTAGAGGATCCGCTGTGTACATCGCCTTCCCTGAGAAGGCCCCTAGAATTGCAGTTGTCCCTAAGAGCGCCCCTGGTGGATCCAGCGCCCCTGACAGGTCCCATGGCCGCACCGCCGACCCTGAGAGGGCCCTGAGGACGCCTCCGTGCATGGCATGGAAATGTGACCCTCACAGGGATAACGGCGATCCCAGGGTCCCTTACAGGGACAATGGCGCCTTTTGGGGTGTTCCCAGGGACGGCGACGCCCCCAGGGGCCTTACCACAGCAGTGGTGCCTTCAGGGGTCCTTCCATAGGTAGTGTCTTCCCCAAGGACCCTCTTTGGGGCTCCACTGCCCACAAGGACCCTGCCAGGGGCTGCGGCGCCCCTATGTATCCTCCTAGGGACGGTAGCGCTGCTGTGGGCCCTCCTAGAGGCAGTGGGTGTCTTTCCAGGGGCGGCAGCGTCTCTGCCAGGGGCCACGGCGCTCCCAGGGGCCCTTCCACATGCAGCATTGCCCCAAGAACTTCATAGTTTTGTCGTACATTTTGCTTTCGTTCAATAATCCCTTACTTAACTGTGATTGGTGGAGCAAGATGTAACGTCATCAAATTACAGCCAATAGGAGAACAGAGCACTCAGTCAGCACAACACCCTTACTTATGCTTTGCTGTTGGATATTTATTCTCGTTTCACTATTTTTAAAATTCTGGTAGATATGAGGGTAAATAAATACACCGCCCATCGCATTTTCAATATTATAGCAACCATAACAATGAAACGGAGAATAAATATCCAACAGCAAAACATAAGTTGGGGTGTTGTATTGACTGATTGTTTTGTTTTCAAATTACAGCCAATAGGAGAACAGAGCACTCAGTCAGCACAACACCCTTACTTATGCTTTGCTGTTGGATATTTATTCTCGTTTCACTATTTTTAAAATTCTGGGAGATATGAGGTTAAATAAATACACCAGCCATCGCATTTTCAATATTATAGCAACCTTAACAATGAAACGGAGAATAAATATCCAACAGCAAAACATAAGTTGGGGTGTTGTATTGACTGATTGTTCTGTTTTCCTATTGGCTGTAATTTGATGACGTTACCTCTTATTCCACCAATCAAAGTTAAGTAAGAGATTACTGGAAGAATGCAATATGTACGACACCACTATCCGAGTCAAACTGTCTCCTGAGAGGGTCCTATTAGAGCCAAAGGCCTTTGGTACAGGGGTCCCCTGGTTATGGCGCCCCATAAAGAGCTCCTGGAGGGAGCCAACGTCCTGGGAAGGGAAGCCCCTGAAGGCGCCACCGCTGCTGGTGTGCCTCTGGGAGCACCACGTCCCCATGGTCACTGCGCTTGAGGCGCCTCAGTTCCTGGAAAAACCCCGGACGCGGCTGTCTCTCAGGAGGAGTCCTCAGGTCGCCAGCGCCCCTAGTAGGGGTTATTGGCGCTGCCGCCCTGTGAGGTCCCTAGAGCGTTGCCGCCTCAAGTGGTTCCTTGAATCGTTGGCTGCCCTGAGAAGCCAACGGAAGCTCGGGTTGTCTTAGAGGGATCCGTTGTGCACATCGCCTCCCAAAGGCCCCTCACTGCTGTCCTGGCAGAGCGCCCCTGGTGGATCCAGCGCCCCTGACAGGTCCCATGGCCGCACCGCCGACCCTGAGAGGGCCCTGAGGACGCCTCCGTGCATGGCATGGAAATGTGACCCTCACAGGGATAACGGTGATCCCAGGGTCCCTTACAGGGACAATGGCGCCTTCTGGTGTGTTCCCAGGGACGGCGACGCCCCCAGGGGCCTTACCACAGCGGTGGCGCCTTCAGGGGTCCTTCCATAGGTGGTGTCTCCAAGAGTTCCTCTTGGGGGCTCCACGTTCACAAGGACTTCAAGCCAGTCATGCGCCCCTATGTGTCCTCCCTAGGGACTTGGGTAGCTGCTGTGGGGTCCTCCTCCTAGTGGCAGGGTGCTTTCTCCAGGGCGGGCGTCTCTGCCAGGGGCCACGGCGCTCCCAGGGGCCCTTCCACATGCAGCATCGCCCCAAGAACTTCATAGTTTTGTCGTACATTTTGCATTCCTCCAGTAATCCCTTACTTAACTGTGATTGGTGGAGCAAGATGTAACGTCATCAAATTACAGCCAATAGGAGAACAGAGCACTCAGTCAGCACAACACCCTTACTTATGCTTTGCTGTTGGATATTTATTCTCGTTTCACTATTTTTAAAATTCTGGGAGATATGAGGGTAAATAAATACACCGCCCATCGCATTTTCAATATTATAGCAACCTTAACAATGAAACGGAGAATAAATATCCAACAGCAAAACATAAGTTGGGATGTTGTATTGACTGATTGTTTTGTTTTCAAATTACAGCCAATAGGAGAACAGAGCACTCAGTCAGCACAACACCCTTACTTATGCTTTGCTGTTGGATATTTATTCTCGTTTCACAATTTTTAAAATTCTGGGAGATATGAGGTTAAATAAATACACCGCCCATCGCATTTTCAATATTATAGCAACCTTAACAATGAAACGGAGAATAAATATCCAACAGCAAAACATAAGTTGGGGTGTTGTATTGACTGATTGTTTTGTTTTCCTATTGGCTGTAATTTGATGACGTTACCTCTTATTCTACCAATCAAAGTTAAGTAAGAGATTACTGGAAGAATGCAATATGTACGACACCACTATCCATTGTTTTCGGGCACCGTCTCCCCTAGGAGGACCTATTGTGAGCCACAGGCCTTGGCAGGGTCCCTGGGAGCAGTGGCGCCCCCATAAAGAGGCCTGGAGGGAGCCACCGCCTCTGGAAGGGCCCCTGAAGGCGCCACCGCCGCTGGCAGGGCCTCTGGGAGCACCACGGTCCCTATGGTCATACTTGGAGGCGCCCCCGTCCCTGGAAAAACCCCGAGGATCATGGCTGTCCCTGTGAGGGCCCCTAGGGTCGCCAGCGCCCCTAGCAGGGCCATTGGTGGCGCCGCCGTCCCTGTGAGGGTCCCTAGGAGCGTTGCCGTCCCTGCAAGGGTCCCTTGGATCGTTGCCGTCCCTGAGAAGCCCACGGAAGCTCGGCTGTTCCTAGAGGATCCGCTGTGTACATCGCCTTCCCTGAGAATGCCCCTAGAATTGCAGTTGTCCCTAAGAGCGCCCTGGTGGATCCAGCGCCCCTGACAGGTCCCATGGCCGCACCGCCGACCCTGAGAGGGCCCTGAGGACGCCTCCGTGCATGGCATGGAAATGTGACCCTCACAGGGATAACGGCGATCCCAGGGTCCCTTACAGGGACAATGGCGCCTTCTGGGGTGTTCCCAGGGACGGCGACGCCCCCAGGGGCCTTACCACAGCAGTGGCGCCTTCAGGGGTCCTTCCATAGGTAGTGTCTTCCCCAAGGACCCTCTTTGGGGCTCCACTGCCCACAAGGACCCTGCCAGGGGCTGCGGCGCCCCTATGTGTCCTCCTAGGGACGGTAGCGCTGCTGTGGGCCCTCCTAGTGGCAGTGGGTGTCTTTCCAGGGGCGGCAGCGTCTCTGCCAGGGGCCACGGCGCTCCCAGGGGCCCTTCCACATGCAGCATTGCCCTAAGAACTTCATAGTTTTGTCGTACATTTTGCTTTCGTTCAGTAATCCCTTACTTAACTGTGATTGGTGGAGCAAGATGTAACGTCATCAAATTACAGCCAATAGGAGAACAGAGCACTCAGTCAGCACAACACCCTTACTTATGCTTTGCTGTTGGATATTTATTCTCGTTTCACTATTTTTAAAATTCTGGGAGATATGAGGGTAAATAAATACACCGCCCATCGCATTTTCAATATTATAGCAACCTTAACAATGAAACGGAGAATAAATATCCAACAGCAAAACATAAGTTGGGGTGTTGTATTGACAGATTGTTTTGTTTTCAAATTACAGCCAATAGGAGAACAGAGCACTCAGTCAGCACAACACCCTTACTTATGCTTTGCTGTTGGATATTTATTCTCGTTCACTATTTTTAAAATTCTGGGAGATATGAGGGTAAATAAATACACCGCCCATCGCATTTTCAATATTATAGCAACCTTAACAATGAAACGGAGAATAAATATCCAACAGCAAAACATAAGTTGGGGTGTTGTATTGACTGATTGTTCTGTTTTCCTATTGGCTGTAATTTGATGACGTTACCTCTTATTCTACCAATCAAAGTTAAGTAAGAGATTACTGGAAGAATGCAATATGTACGACACCACTATCCATTGTTTTCGGGCACCGTCTCCCCTAGGAGAACCTATTGTGAGCCACAGGCCTTGGCAGGGTCCCTGGGAGCAGTGGCGCCCCCATAAAGAGGCCTGGAGGGAGCCACCGCCTCTGGAAGGGCCCCTGAAGGCGCCACCGCCGCTGGCAGGGCCTCTGGGAGCACCACGGTCCCTATGGTCATACTTGGAGGCGCCCCCGTCCCTGGAAAAACCCCGGGGATCATGGCTGTCCCTGTGAAGGCCCCTAGGGTCGCCAGCGCCCCTAGCAGGGCCATTGGTGGCGCCGCCGCCCCTGTGAGGGTCCCTAGGAGCGTTGCCGTCTCTGCAAGGGTCCCTTAAATCGTTGCCGTCCCTGAGAAGCCAACGGAAGCTCGGCTGTTCCTAGAGGATCCGCTGTGTACATCGCCTTCCCTGAAAAGGCCCCTACAATTGCAGTTGTCCCTAAGAGCGCCCCTGGTGAATCCAGCGCCCCTGACAGGTCCCATGGCCGCACCGCCGACCCTGAGAGGGCCCTGAGGACGCCTCCGTGCATGGCATGGAAATGTGACCCTCACAGGGATAACGGCGATCCCAGGGTCCCTTACAGGGACAATGGCGCCTTCTGGTGTGTTCCCAGGGACGGCGACGCCCCCAGGGGCCTTACCACAGCGGTGGCGCCATCAGGGGTCCTTCCATAGGTGGTGTCTCCCCTAAGGACCCTCTTTGGGGCTCCACTGCCCACAAGGACCCTGCCAGGGGCTGCGGCGCCCCTATGTGTCCTCCTAGGGACGGTAGCGCTGCTGTGGGTCCTCCTAGTGGCAGTGGGTGTCTTTCCAGGGGCGGCAGCGTCTCTGCCAGGGGCCACGGCGCTCCCAGGGGCCCTTCCACATGCAGCATCGCCCCAAGAACTTCATAGTTTTGTCGTACATTTTGCATTCCTCCAGTAATCCCTTACTTAACTGTGATTGGTGGAGCAAGATGTAACGTCATCAAATTACAGCCAATAGGAGAACATAGCACTCAGTCAGCACTTACCCTTACTTATGCTTTGCTGTTGTGTCTGAAGTATTCTCGTTTCACTATTTTTTAAATTCTGGGAGATATAGGGTTAAAATAAATACACGCCCATCGCATTTCAATATTATAGCCTTAACAATGGAAACGAGAATAAATATCCAACAGCAAACATAAGTTTGGGTGTTATGTTAACAATTATTTTGTTTTTTTTTCAAATTACAGCCAATAGGAGACAGAGCACTCAAAGTCAGCACCGCTTGCCTTACTTATGCTCTTTGCTGTTGGATATTCTCGTTCCTGTTACTAAAATTCTGGGGAAGTGTGAGATTCATCACGTCACCGCCCATCGCATTCAATGATATAGCAACATAACAATGAAACGGAGAATAAATATCCAACAGCAAAACATAAGTTGGGGTGTTGTATTGACTGATTGTTTTGTTTTCCTATTGGCTGTAATTTGATGACGTTACCTCTTATTCTACCAATCAAAGTTAAGTAAGAGATTACTGGAAGAATGCAATATGTACGACACCACTATCCATTGTTTTCGGGCACCGTCTCCCCTAGGAGGACCTATTGTGAGCCACAGGCCTTGGCAGGGTCCGTGGGAGCAGTGGCGCCCCCATAAAGAGGCCTGGAGGGAGCCACCGCCTCTGGAAGGGCCCCTGAAGGCGCCACCGCCGCTGGCAGGGCCTCTGGGAGCACCACGGTCCCTATTGTCATACTTGGAGGCGCCCCCGTCCCTGGAAAAACCCCGAGGATCATGGCTGTCCCTGTGAGGGCCCCTAGGGTCGCCAGCGCCCCTAGCAGGGCCATTGGTGGCGCCGCCGTCCCTGTGAGGGTCCCTTGAATCGTTGCCGTCCCTGAGAAGCCCACGGAAGCTCGGCTGTTCCTAGAGGATCCGCTGTGTACATCGCCTTCCATGAGAAGGCCCCTAGAATTGCAGTTGTCCCTAAGAGCGCCCCTGGTGGATCCAGCGCCCCTGACAGGTCCCATGGCCGCACCGCCGACCCTGAGAAGGCCCTGAGGACGCCTCCGTGCATGGCATGGAAATGTGACCCTCACAGGGATAACGGCGATCCCAGGGTCCCTTACAGGGACAATGGCGCCTTCTGGGGTGTTCCCAGGGACGGCGACGCCCCCAGGGGCCTTACCACAGCAGTGGTGCCTTCAGGGGTCCTTCCATAGGTAGTGTCTTCCCCAAGGACCCTCTTTGGGGCTCCACTGCCCACAAGGACCCTGCCAGGGGCTGCGGCGCCCCTATGTATCCTCCTAGGGACGGTAGCGCTGCAGTGGGCCCTCCTAGAGGCAGTGGGTGTCTTTCCAGGGGCGGCAGCGTCTCTGCCAGGGGCCAACGGCGCTCCCAGGGGCCCTTCCACATGCAGCATTGCCCCAAGAACTTCATAGTTTTGTCGTACATTTTGCTTTCGTTCAGTAATCCCTTACTTAACTGTGATTGGTGGAGCAAGATGTAACGTCATCAAATTACAGCCAATAGGAGAACAGAGCACCTAGTCAGCATAACACCTTTACTTATGCTTGGTTGTTGATATTTATTCTCGTTTCACTATTTTTAAAATTTGGAGATATGAGGTAAATAAATACAATCATTTAATGATTTTTCAATATTATAGCAACCTTAACAATGAAACGGAGAATAAATATCCAACAGCAAAACATAAGTTGGGGTGTTGTATTGACTGATTGTTTTGTTTTCAAATTACAGCCAATAGGAGACCAGAGCACTCAGTCAGCACAACACCCTTACTTATGCTTTGCTGTTGGATATTTATTCTCGTTTCACAATTTTTAAAATTCTGGGAGATATGAGGTTAAATAAATACACCGCCCATCGCATTTTCAATATTATAGCAACCTTAACAATGAAACGGAGAATAAATATCCAACAGCAAAACATAAGTTGGGGTGTTGTATTGACTGATTGTTCTGTTTTCCTATTGGCTGTAATTTGATGACGTTACCTCTTATTCTACCAATCAAAGTTAAGTAAGAGATTACTGGAAGAATGCAATATGCACGACACCACTATCCATTGTTTTCGGGCACCGTCTCCCCTAGGAGGACCTATTGTGAGCCAAAGGCCTTGGCAGGGTCCCTGGGAGCAGTGGCGCCCAGTAAAGAGGTCTGGGGGGAGCCACCGGCTCTGGAAGGGCCCCTAAAGGCGCCACTGCCGCTGGCAGGGCCGCTGGGAGCACCACGGTTCCCATGCGGTCACTTGGAGGCGCCCCCGTCCCTGGAAAAACCCCGGGGATCATGGCTGTCCATGTGAGGGCCCCTAGGGTCGCCAGCGCCGCTAGCAGGGCCATTGGGGACGCCACCGTCCCTGTGAGGGTCCCTAGGAGCGTTGCCGTCCCTGCAAGGGTCCCTTGAATCGTTGCCGTCCCTGAGAAGCCCACGAAAGCTCGGCTGTTCCTAGAGGACCCGCTGTGTTCACAGCCTTCCCTGAGAAGGCCCCTAGGATTGCAGCGTCTCTAAGAGCGCCCCCAGGATCCAGCGCCCTGACAGGTCCCATATGGCCAGTACCAAGGATTCCTTGAGAGGCCCTGAGGAGCCTCCCGTGCATGGCATGGAAAATGTGACCCCCACAGGATAACTATGAGTCCCAGGGTCTCTTACAGGGATGGAAGCGCCTTCAGGGGTGTTCCTAGGGACGGCGACGTACCCAGGGGCTCTACCATAGCGGTGGCCCCTTCAGGGGCCCTTCAGAGGTGGTGTCTCCCCCAGGGTACCTCTTTGGGGCGACACTGCCCACATGGACCCTGCCAGGAGTTGGAGCGCCCCTATGGGCCCTCCCAGGGCCCGCGGCGCTGCTATGCGCCCTGCTAGTGGCAGTGGGTTCCTTTCCAGGGGCAGCAGGGTCTCTGCCAGGGGCGACGGCACCCCCAGGGGCCCTTCCACATGCGGCATCGCCCCAAAAACTTCATAGTTTTGTCGTACATTTTGCATTCGTCCAGTAATCCCTTACTTAACTGTGATTGGTGGAGCAAGATGTAACGTCATCAACATACAGCCAATAGGAGAATAGAGCAATCAGCCGTGCTAATAACACTTTACTTATGCTTTGCTGTTGGATATTTATTCTCGTTTCACTATTTTTAAAATTCTGGGAGATATGAGGGTAAATAAATACACCGCCCATCGCATTTTCAATATTATAGCAACCTTAACAATGAAACGGAGAATAAATATCCAACAGCAAAACATAAGTTGGGATGTTGTATTGACTGATTGTTTTGTTTTCAAATTACAGCCAATAGGAGAACAGAGCACTCAGTCAGCACAACACCCTTACTTATGCTTTGCTGTTGGATATTTATTCTCGTTTCACAATTTTTAAAATTCTGGGAGATATGAGGTTAAATAAATACACCGCCCATCGCATTTTCAATATTATAGCAACCTTAACAATGAAACGGAGAATAAATATCCAACAGCAAAACATAAGTTGGGGGTGTTAGAAGACTAATACCGGCTTCTTATTGGCTGTAATTTGATGACGCTACTCTTATTCTACCAATCAAAGCATAAGAGATTACTGAAGAATGCACATAGTACGACACCAATTATCCATTGTTTTTTCGGGCACCACCCCTAGGAGAACCTATTGTGAGCCACAGGCCTTGGCAGGGTCCCTGGGAGCAGTGGCGCCCCCATAAAGAGGCCTGGAGGGAGCCACCGCCTCTGGAAGGGCCCCTGAAGGCGCCACCGCCGCTGGCAGGACCTCTGGGAGCACCACGGTCCCTATGGTCATACTTGGAGGCGCCCCCGTCCATGGAAAAACCCCGGGGATCATGGCTGTCCCTGCGAGGGCCCCTAGGGTCGCCAGCGTCCCTAGCAGGGCCATTGGTGGCTGCTGTCCCTGTGGGAGGGTCCCTAGGAGCGTTGCCGTCCCTGCAAGGGTCCCTTGAATCGTTGCCGTCCCTGAGAAGCCCACGAAAGCTCGGCTGTTCCTAGAGGACCCGCTGTGTTCACAGCCTTCCCTGAGAAGGCCCCTAGGATTGCAGTTGTCCCTAAGAGCGCCCCTGGTGGATCCAGCGCCCCTGACAGGTCCCATGGCTGCACCGCCGACCCTGAGAAGGCCCTGAGGACGCCTGCGTGCATGGCATGGAAATGTGACCCTCACAGGGGATAACGGCGGATCCCAGGCCCTTTACAGGGTATCAATGGCGCCTTCTGGGGTGTTCCTAGACCTATGACGCCCCCAGGGGCCTTATTACAGCAGTGGTGCCTTTCAGGGTCCTTCCAGGTGTCTCCCAGCGACTTTGGGGCCCACTGCCCACAAGTGAGCCCTGCCAGGGGCTGCGGCGCCCCTATGTGTCCTCCTAGGGACGGTAGCGCTGCTGTGGGCCCTCCTAGTGGCAGTGGGTGTCTTTCCAGGGGCGGCAGCGTCTCTGCCAGGGGCCACGGCGCTCCCAGGGGCCCTTCCACATGCAGCATCGCCCCAAGAACTTCATAGTTTTGTCGTACATTTTGCATTCCTCCAGTAATCCCTTACTTAACTGTGATTGGTGGAGCAAGATGTAACGTCATCAAATTACAACCAATAGGAGAACAGAGCACTCAGTCAGCACAACACCCTTACTTATGCTTTGCTGTTGGATATTTATTCTCGTTTCACTATTTTTAAAATTCTGGGAGAAATGAGGTTAAATAAATACACCGCCCATCGCATTTTCAATATTATAGCAACCTTAACAATGAAACCGAGAATAAATATCCAACAGCAAAACATAAGTTGGGGTGTTGTATTGACTGATTGTTCTGTTTTCCTATTGGCTGTAATTTGATGACGTTACCTCTTATTCTACCAATCAAAGTTAAGTAAGAGATTACTGGAAGAATGCAATATGTACGACAATTACCATCCATTATGCCAAGCACCGTCTCCTAGGAGAACATATTGTGAGCCACAGGTCATAGGGTCCCTGGGAGCAGTGGCGCCCCATAAAGAGGCCTGAGGGAACCACTGCCTGGAGGCCCAAGGCGCCACCGCCGCTGGCAGGGCCTCTGGGAGCACCACGGTCCCTATGGTCATACTTGGAGGCGCCCCCGTCCCTGGAAAAACCCCGGGGATCATGGCTGTCCCTGTGAGGGCCCCTAGGGTCGCCAGCGCCCCTAGCAGGGCCATTGGTGGCGCCGCCGTCCCTGTGAGGGTCCCTAGGAGCGTTGCCGTCTCTGCAAGGGTCCCTTGAATCGTTGCCGTCCCTGAGAAGCCCACGGAAGCTCGGCTGTTCCTAGCTGATCCGCTGTGTACATCGCCTTCCCTGAGAAGGCCCCTAGAATTGCACTTGTCTCTAAGAGCGCCCCTGGTGGATCCAGCGCCCCTGACAGGTCCCATGGCCACACCGCCGACCCTGAGAGGGCCCTGAGGACGCCTCCGTGCATGGCATGGAAATGTGACCCTCACAGGGATAACGGCGATCCCAGGGTCCCTTACAGGGACAATGGCGCCTTCTGGGGTGTTCCCAGGGACGGCGACGCCCCCAGGGGCCTTACCACAGCAGTGGCGCCTTCAGGGGTCCTTCCATAGGTGGTGTCTCCCCTAAGGACCCTCTTTGGGGCTCCACTGCCCACAAGGACCCTGCCAGGGGCTGCGGCGCCCCTATGTGTCCTCCTAGGGACGGTAGCGCTGCTGTGGGTCCTCCTAGTGGCAGTGGGTGTCTTTCCAGGGGCGGCAGCGTCTCTGCCAGGGGCCACGGCGCTCCCACGGGCCCTTCCACATGCAGCATCGCCCCAAGAACTTCATAGTTTTGTCGTACATTTTGCATTCCTCCAGTAATCCCTTACTTAACTGTGATTGGTGGAGCAAGATGTAACGTCATCAAATTACAGCCAATAGGAGAACAGAGCACTCAGTCAGCACAACACCCTTACTTATGCTTTGCTGTTGGATATCTATTCTCGTTTCACTATTTTTAAAATTCTGGGAGATATGAGGTTTAATAAATACACCGCCCATCGCATTTTCAATATTATAGCAACCTTAACAATGAAACGGAGAATAAATATCCAACAGCAAAACATAAGTTGGGGTGTTGTATTGACTGATTTTTCTGTTTTCCTATTGGCTGTAATTTGATGACGTTACCTCTTATTCCACCAATCAAAGTTAAGTAAGAGATTACTGGAAGAATGCAATATGTACGACACCACTATCCATTGTTTTCGGGCACCGTCTCCCCTAGGAGGACCTATTGTGAGCCACAGGCCTTGGCAGGGTCCCTGGGAGCAGTGGCGCCCTCATAAACAGGCCTGGAGGGAGCCACCGCCTCTGGAAGGGCCCCTGAAGGCGCCACCGCCGCTGGCAGGGCCTCTGGGAGCACCACGGTCCCTATGGTCATACTTGGAGGCGCCCCCGTCCATGGAAAAACCCCGGGGATCATGGCTGTCCCTGTGAGGGCCCCTAGGGTCGCCAGCATCCCTGGCAGGGCCATTGGTGGCGCCGCCGTCCCTGTGAGGGTCCCTAGGAGCAGCCGTCTCTGCAAGGGGGTCCCTGAATCGCTGCTGTCCCCTGAGAAGCCCACGGAAGCCTGGGGCTGTTCCCTAGAGGATCCGCCAGGTACATCGCCTCCAGGCAGCGCCCCAGAACTGCAGCTGTCCCTAAGAGCGCCCCCTGGTGGATCCAGCGCCCTGACAGGTCCCATGGGCTGTCCGCCGACCCCTGAGAAGGCCCCTGAGGACGCCTCCTGCATGGCATGGAAATGTGACCCTCACAGGGATAACGGCGATCCCAGGGTCCCTTACAGGGACAATGGCGCCTTCTGGGGTGTTCCCAGGGACGGCGACGCCCCCAGGGGCCTTACCACAGCGGTGGCGCCTTCAGGGGTCCTTCCATAGGTGGTGTCTCCCTCAAGGACCCTCTTTGGGGCTCCACTGCCCACAAGGACCCTGCCAGGGGCTGCGGCGCCCCTATGTGTCCTCCTAGGGACGGTAGCGCTGCTGTGGGCCCTCCTAGTGGCAGTGGGTGTCTTTCCAGGGGCGGCAGCGTCTCTGCCAGAGGCCACGGCGCTCCCAGGGGCCCTTCCACATGCAGCATCGCCTCAAGAACTTCATAGTTTTGTCGTACATTTTGCATTCCTCCAGTAATCCCTTACTTAACTGTGATTGGTGGAGCAAGATGTAACGTCATCAAATTACAGCCAATAGGAGAACAGAACACTCAGTCAGCACAACACCCTTACTTATGCTTTGCTGTTGGATATTTATTCT
>NW_024743301.1:0-20309 GCF_018991925.1 Homarus americanus | reverse complement strand
CTCGATCAGGGGACTTTGTTATACTCGATGAGCGGGGTTTGTTATACTCGATCAGGGGACATTGTTATAGACTTTTAGGATCCTTTGTTATACTCGATCAGGGGCCTTTGTCAAACTCGTTCAGGGGACTTTGTTATACTCGACCAGAGGACTTTGTTATACGCGATGTAGGGGCTTTGTTATAGTTGATTCAGGGGACTTTGTTATACTCGATCAGGGGACTTTGTTATACTCGATCAGGGGTTTTTTTTATACTCGATCAGGGAACTTTGTTATACTCAATCAGGTTGCCTTTGTTATAATTGTTCAGGGGACTTTGTTATACTCGATCAGGGGCCTTTGTTAAACTCGATCAGGGCCTTTGTTATACTCGATTAGGGACTTTGTTAAACTCATCAGGGACTTTGTTAAACCCAATCAGGGGCTTTGTTATACTCGATCAGGAACTTTGTTATACCTCGATCAGGGCCTTTCTTATACCTCATCAGGGCCTTTCTTATACTCGATCAGGGGACTTTGTTATACCTGACCAGGGGAGTTTGTTATACCTGACCAGTGGACTTTGTTATACTCGATGAGGGGCTTTTGTTAAACGCGATGAGGGTCTTTTGCTTATACCTCGATAAGGGGACTTTGTTATACCTCCGGCCAGGGTCTTGTTACTCATCAGGGGGTTTTGTTATACTCGATCAGGGAACTCGTTATACTCGATCAGGGACTTGTTATACTCGATCAGTGACTTTGTTATACTCGATGAGGGGCCTTTGTTATACTTGATCAGGGGCCTTTGTTATAATCGTTCAGCGGACTTTGTTATACTCGATCAGGGGACTTTGCTATACTCGATCAGGGGACTTTGTTATACTCGATCAGGGGAGTTTGTTATGATTCTACCAGGGGACTTTGTTATACTCGATCTAAATTTTGTTATTAATTTGATCAGGGCCTTGTTATAATCGTTCAGCGGACTTTGTTATACTCGGGACATCAGGGACTTTGCTATATACTGAACAGGGACTTGTTATAATCGATCAGGGAGTTTGTTATGATTCTACCAGGGACTTTGTTATACCTCGATCAGGGGACTTTGTTATACTCATTAGGTGACTTTGTTATACCCATCAGGGACTTTTGTTATTCTCTGGATAAGGGGACTTTGTTATAGTCGATGAGGGGGCTTTGTTATACCGATCAGGGAAATTTTGTTATACCTCGATCATGGGCCTTTGTTATACTCGATCAGGGACTTTGTTATACTCGACCAGGGGACTTTGTTATACTCGATCAGGGGCCTTTGTTATACTTGATCAGGGGGCTTTGTTATACTCGTTCAGGCGCTTTTGTTATATTCGATCAGGGGGCTTTGTTATACTCGATCAGGGGCCTTTCTTATAATCGTTCAGGGGACTATGTTATACTCGAACAAGGGACCTTGTTATACTCGATTAGGGGACTTTGTTATACTCGATCAGGGGACTTTGTTATATTCGATGAGGGACTTTGTTATTCTCGATCATGGGACTTGTTCTACTCGATAAGGGGCCTTTGTTATACTCGATGAGGGGACTTTGTTCTGCTCGATCAGGGGAATTTGTTATACTCGATCAGGGGACTTTGCTATTTTCGATGAGGGGACTTTTTTATACTCGATCATGGGACTTTGTTATACTCGATGAGGGGCCTTTACTCGATCAGGGGACTTTGTTATACCCGATCAGGGGACTTTGTTATAATCGATCAGAGGACTTTGTTATACTCTGTAAGGGGGCTTTGTTATCCTCGATCAGGGAACTTTATTATACTCGGTGAGGGGACTTTGTTATACTGGATCAGGGGACTTTGTTTTACTCGATGAGGGGGCTTTGTTTACTCGATCAGGGGACTTTGTTATACTCGATCAGGGGCCTTTGTTATACTCGATCAGGGGCCTTTGTTATACTCGATCAGGGGACTTTGTTATACTCGACCTGGGACTTTGTTATACTCGATCAGGGGGGCTTTGGTATACTCGATCAGGGGGCTTTGTTATACACGATCAGGGAACTTTGTTATACTCGATCAGGGGCCTTTGTTATAGTCGTTCAGGCGTCTTTGTTATACTCGACCAGGGGACTCTGTTATACTCGATCAGGCGACTTTGTTATACTCGATCAGGGTGCTTTGTTATACTCGTTCAGGGGCCTTTGTTAAACTCGATCAGGGGCTCTGTTATACTCGATCAAGGAAATTTTGTTATACACGATCATGGGCCTTTGTTATACACGATCAGGAAACTTTGTTATACTCGATGAAGGGACTTTGTTATACTCGATCAGGGAGCTTTGGTATACTTGATCAGGGGGCCTTTGTTATAATCGTTAAGGGGACTTTGTTATACTCGATCATGGGACTTTGTTATACCTCGACAAGGGAGTTTGTTATACTCGACCAGGGGACTTTGTTATACCTGATGAGGGGCCTTGTTAAACCTCGATGAGGGCATTTGTTATAATTCCAATTCAGGGGACTTTGTTATCCCCGATCAGGGGCCTTTGTTAAACTCGTTGAGGACCTTTGTTATACCTGATCAGGCGACTTTGTTATAAAGATCAGGGGACTTGGTTATATTCGATCAGGGGCTTTGTTATAATTTCGATCAGGAACTTTTGTTATACCTCGGACAAGGAGACTTGTTATATCGCATCAGGGACTTTGATATACTCAATTTGGGGGCTTTGTTATACTCGATCAGGGAACTTTGTTATACTCGATGAGGGGCCTTTGTTATACTCGATCAGAGGCCTTTGTTATACTCGATCAGGGGACTTTGTTATACTCGATCAGGAGAATTTGTTATACTCGATCAGGGGACTTTGTTATACTCGATCAGGAGAATTTGTTATCCTCGATCAGGGGACTTTGTTATACTCGATGAGCGGACTTTGTTATACTCGATCATGGGACATTGTTATAGCTTTTAGGGTCCTTTGTTATACTCGATCAGGGGCCTTTGTTATACTCGTTCAGGGGACTTTGTTATACTCGATCTAGGGCCTTTGTTATACTTGATCAGGGGACTTTGTTATACTCGACCAGGGGAATTTGTTATACTCGATCAGGGGACTTTGTTATACTCGATAAGGGAACTTTGTTATACTCGATGAGGGGACTTTGTTATACTCGATCAGGGGACTTTGTTATACTCGATCAGGAGAATTTGTTATACTCTATCAGGGGACTTTGTGTTACTCGATCAAAGACTTTGTTATCCTCGATCAGGGGAATTTGTTATACTCGATGAGCGGGCTTTGTTATACTCGATCAGGGGACATTGTTATAGACTTTTAGGGTCCTTTGTTATACTCGATCAGGGGCCTTTGTTATACTCGTTCATGGGACTTTGTTATACTCGACCAAGGGACTTTCTTATACTCGATCTAGGGCCTTTGTTATATTTGATCAGGGGACTTTTCTATACTCGACCTGGGAACATTGTTATACTCGATCAGGGGACTTTGTTATACTCGATCAGGGGGCTTTGTTATACCTGGATCAGGGAACTTTTGTTATACCTCGATCAGGGCCTTTGTTATAATCGTTCAGTTGACTTCGGTTTTACCTCGAGCAGGGGACTTTGTTATACCTGATCTGGTTTCCTTTGTTATAATTTGATCAGGGGGCTTTGTTATAATTCTCGATCAGGGACTTAGTTATTCTCGATAAGGGGGCCTTGTTATACTCACCAGGACTTTGTTATACTCGATCAGGGGCCTTTGTTATACTTGATCAGGGCTTTGTTATACTCGATCAGGGACATTGTTATTCTCGATAAGGGGGACTTTGTTATACTCAATTAGGGGGCTTTGATATACTCGATCAGGGAACCCTGGTATACTCGATCAGGGGCCTTTGTTATACACGTTCAGGCGCTTTTGTTATATTCGATCAGGGGGCTTTGTTATACTCAATCAGGGGCCTTTGTTATAAAGGTTCAGGGGACTTTGTTCTGCTTGATCAGGGGAATTTGGTATACTCGATCAAGGGACATGTTATTTTCGATGAGGGGACTTTTTTATACTCGATCATGGGACTTTGTTATACTCGATGAGGGGCCTTTGTTATACTCGATCAGGGGCCTTTGTTATACCCGATCAGGGGACTTTGTTATAATCGATCAGAGGACTTTGTTTTACTCGATGAGGGGGCTTTGTTATACTCGATCAGGGGAAATTGTTATACTCGATCAAGGGCCTCTGTTATACTCGATTAGGGGCCTTTGTTATACTCGATCAGGGATCTTTGTTATACTCGACCTGGGACTTTGTTATACTCGATTTGGAGCCTTTGTTATACTTGATCAGGGGGCTTTGTTATACTCGATCAGGGGACTTTGTTATATTTGATCAGGGGGGCTTTGTTATACTCGATGAGGGGACTTTGTTATTGTCGATAAGGGGGTCTTTGTTATACTCGATCAGGGGGCTTTGTTAGACTTGATCAGGTTGCTTTGTTATACTCGATCAGGGGACTTTGTTATTCAAGATAAGGGGAGCTTTGTTATATTCGATGAGGGGGCTTTGTTATACTCGATCAAGGAACTTTGTTATACTCGATCAGGGGCCTTTGTTATACTCGTTCAAGCGTCTTTGTTATACTCTACCAGGGGACTTTGTTATATACTCGATTAGGCGACTTTGTTATACTCGATCTAGGGCCTTTGTTATACTTGATCAGGGGACTTTGTTATACTCGATCATGGGCCTTTATTATACTCGATCATGGGCCTTTGTTATACTCGACCAGGGGACTTTGTTATACTCGATCAGGGGCCTTTGTTATACTTGATCAGGAGGCTTTTTTATACTCGTTCAGGCGCTTTTGTTATATTCGATCAGGGGGCTTTGTTTTACTCGATCAGGGGCCTTTCTTATAATCGTTCAGGGGACTATGTTATACTCGAACAGGGGACCTTGTTATACTCGATCAGGGGACTTTGTTTATACTCGATCAGGGGACTTTGTTATATTCGATGAGGGACTTTGTTATTCTCGATCATGGGACTTTGTTAAACTCGTTGAGGGACCTTTGTTATACTCGATCAGGTGACTTTGTTATAAAGATCAGGGGACTTTGTTATATTCGATCAGGGGGCTTTGTTATACTCGATCAGGGAACTTTGTTATACTCGATAAGGAGACTTTGTTATACTCGATCAGGGGACTTTGTTATACTCGATCAGGGGACTTTGTTATACTCGATTAGGGGACTTTGTTATACTCGATGAGGGGCCTTTGTTATACTCGATCAGAGGCGTTTCTTATACTCGATCAGGGGACTATGTTATACTCGATCAGGAGAATTTGTTATACTCGATCAGGGGACTTTGTTATACTCGATCAAGGACTTTGTTATCCTCGATCAGGGGACTTTGTTATACTCGATGAGCGGGCTTTGTTATACTCATCAGGGACATTGTTATAGACTTTTAGGTCCTTTGTTATACCTCGATCAGGGGCCTTTGTTATACTGCTCAGGGGACTTTGTTATACCTCGACCACAGGGACTTGTTATACCTGATCTAGGCCTTTGTTATAATTTGGATCAGGGGACTTTGTTATACTCGATCTAGGGCCTTTGTTATACTTGATCAGGGGACTTTGTTATACTCGATAAGGGGACTTTGTTATACTCGATGAGGGGACTTTGTTATACTCGATCAGGGGACTTTGTTATACTTGATGAGGAGAATTTGTTATACTCGATCAGGGCACTTTGTTTTACTCGATCAAGGACTTTGTTATCCTCGATCAGGGGACTTTGTTATACTCGATGCGCGGGCTTTGTTATACTCGATCAGGGGACATTGTTATAGACTTTTAGGGTCCTTTGTTATACTCGATCAGGGGCCTTTGTTATACTCGTTCAGGGGACTTTGTTATACTCGACCAGGGGACTTTGTTATACTCGATCTAGGGCCTTTGTTATATTTAATCAGGGGACTTTTCTATACTCGACCTGGGAACATTGTTATACTCGATCAGGGGACTTTGTTATACTCGATCAGGGGGCTTTGTTATACTCGATCAGGGAACTTTGTTATACTCGATCAGGGGCCTTTGTTATAATCGTTCAGGGGACTTTGTTTTACTCGAGCAGGGGACTTTGTTATACTCGAACTGAAGCCTTTGTTATACTTGATCAGGGGGCTTTGTTATACTCGATCAGGGGACTTAGTTATTCTCGATAAGGGGGCCTTTGTTATACTCGATCAGGGGACTTTGTTATACTCGACCAGGGGACTTTGTTATACTCGAACAGGGGCCTTTGTTATACTTGATCAGGGGGCTTTGTTATACTCGATCAGGGGACATTGTTATTCTCGATAAGGGGGACTTTGTTATTCTCAATTAGGGGGCTTTGATATACTCGATCAGGGAACCCTGTTATACTCGATCAGGGGCCTTTGTTATACACTTTCAGGCGCTTTTGTTATATTCGATCAGGGGGCTTTGTTATACTCAATCAGGGGCCTTTGTTATAAACGTTCAGGGGACTTTGTTCTGCTTGATCAGGGGAATTTGTTATACTCGATCAGGGGACATGTTATTTTCGATGAGGGGACTTTTTTATACTCGATCATGGGACTTTGTTATACTCGATGAGGGGCCTTTGTTATACTCGATCAGGGGCTTTTGTTATACCCGATCAGGGGACTTTGTTATAATCGATCAGAGGACTTTGTTATACTCTATGAGGGGACTTTGTTATCCTCGATCAGGGAACTTTATTATACTCTGTGAGGGGACTTTGTTATACTGGATCAGGGGACTTTGTTTTACTCGATGAGGGGGCATTGTTATACTCGATCAGGGGAAATTGTTATACTCGATCAGGGGCCTTTGTTATACTCGATTAGGGGCCTTTGTTATAATTTTCGCATCAGGGACTTTGTTATACTCGACCTGGGACTTTGTTATACTCGATTTGGAGCCTTTGTTATACTTGATCAGGGGGCTTTGTTATACTCGATCAGGGAACTTTGTTATACTCGATTTGGGGCCTTTGTTATACTCGATCAGGGGACTTTGCTATACTCGACCAGGGGACTTTGTTATACTCGATGAGGGGGCTTTGTTATACTTGATCAGGGGGCTTTGTTATACTCGATCAGGGGACTTTGTTATTCAAGATAAGGGGGCTTTGCTATACTCGATCAGGGGGCTTTGTTATACTCGATCAGGGGACTCTTTGTTATACCGATCAGGGCCTTTGATAAACTCAATTCAGGCCTTTTGTTATACTCGATCAGGGGACTTTGTTATACTCGATTAGGTGACTTTGTTATACTCGATCAGGGGACTTTGTTATTCTCGATAAGGGGGACTTTGTTATAGTCGATGAGGGGGCTTTGTTATACTCGATCAAGGAAATTTTGTTATACTCGATCATGGGCCTTTGTTATACTCGATCAGGGGACTTTGTTATACTCGACCAGGGGACTTTGTTATACTCTATTTGGGGCCTTTGTTATACTTGAACAGGGGGCTTTGTTATACTCGTTCAGGCGCTTTTGTTATATTCGATCAGGGGGCTTTGTTTTACTCGATCAGGGGCCTTTCTTATAATCGTTCAGGGGACTATGTTATACTCGAACAGGGGACCTTGTTATACTCGATCAGGGGACTTTGTTATACTCGATCAGGCGACTTTGTTATATTCGATGAGGGACTTTGTTATTCTCGATCATGGGACTTTGTTCTACTCGATGAGGGGCCTTTGTTATACTCGATGAGGGGACTTTGTTATGCTCGATCAGAGGAATTTGTTAAACTCGATCAGGGGACTTTGTTATTTTCGATGAGGGGACTTTTTTATACTCGATCATGGGACTTTGTTATACTCGATGAGGGGCCTTTACTCGATCAGGGGACTTGTTATACCCGATCAGGTACTTTGTTATAATCGATCAGAGTGACTTTGTTATACCTCTTATGAGGGGGCTTTGTTATCCCTCATCAGGGAAATTTATTATACCGTGAGGGGACTTTGTTATACTGGATCAGGGGACTTTGTTTTACTCGATGAGGGGGCTTTGTATACTCGATCAGGGGACTTTGTTATACTCGATCAGGGGCCTTTGTTATACTCGATCAGGGGCCTTTGTTATACTCGATCAGGGAACTTTGTTATACTCGACCTGGGACTTTGTTATACTCGATTTGGAGCCTTTGTTATGCTTGATCAGGGGGCTCTGTTATACTCGATCAGTGGACTTTGTTATACTTGATCAAGGGGGCTTTGTTATACTCGATCAGGGGTCTTTGTTATTCAAGATAAGGGGGGCTTTATTATACTCGATCAGGGGGCTTTGTTATACACGATCAGGGAACTTTGTTATACTCGATCAGGGGCCTTTGTTATACTCGTTCAGGCGTCTTTGTTATACTCGACCAGGGGACTCTGTTATACTCAATCAGGCGACTTTGTTATACTCGATCAGGGTGCTTTGATATACTCGTTCAGGGGCCTTTGTTAAACTCGATCAGGGGCCTCTGTTATACTCGATCAGGGAAATTTTGTTATACTCGATCATGGGCCTTTGTTATACTCGATCAGGAAACTTTGTTATACTCGATGAAGGGACTTTGTTATACTCGATCAGGGAGCTTTGTTATACTTGATCAGGGGGCCTCTGTTATAATCGTTAAGGGGACTTTGTTATACTCGATCATGGGACTTTGTTATACTCGACAAGGGAGTTTGTTATACTCGACCAGGGGACTTTGTTATACTCGATGAGGGGCCTTTGTTAAACTCGATGAGGGGCCTTTGTTATAATCGACCAGGGGACTTTGTTATACTCGATTAGGGGGCTTTGTTAAACTTGTTGAGGGACCTTTGTTATACTCGATCAGGCGACTTTGTTATAAAGATCAGGGGACTTTCTTATATTCGATCAGGGGGCTTTGTTATACTCGATCAGGGAACTTTGTTATACTCGATAAGGGGACTCTTGTTACCTGGATCAGGGGACTTTGTTATACTCGATCAGGGACTCATATACTCGATCAGGGACTTTTGTTATACCTGATGAGGGCCTTTGTTATAATTTTGGATCAGGAGGCCTTTGTTATAGTCCTCGATCAGGGACTTTTGTTATACTCGATCAGAGAATTTGTTATACTCGATCAGACTTTATTATACCCGATCAAGGACTTTTGTTATCCTCGATCAGGGACTTTATATTTTCGATGCGCGGCTGGTTATACCGATCAGGGACATTGTTATATAGACTTTTAGGTCCTTTTTGTTATACTCGATCAGGGCCTTTTGTTATACTCGCTGCTCAGGGACTTCATACTCGACCAGGGGACTTTGTTATACCTGATCTAGGCCTTTGTTAAACTCGATCAGGAACCTTTGTTATACTCGATCTGGGGACTTTGTTATACTCGATCAGGGGACTATGTTATTCTCGATCAGGGGCCTTTGTTATACTCGATCAGGGAACTTTGTTATACTCGATCAGGGGCCTTTGTTATTATCGTTCAGGGGTCTTTGTTATACTCGACCAGGGGACTTTGTTATACTCGATCTGGAGCCTTTGTTATACTTGATCAGGGGGCTTTGTTATACTCGATCAGGGGACTTAGTTATTCTCGATAAGGGGGCCTTTGTTATACTCGATCAGGGGACTATGTTATGCTCGACCAGGGGACTTTGTTATACTCGATCAGGGGCCTTTGTTATACTTGATCAGGTGGCTTTGTTATACTCGATCAGGGGACATTGTTATTCTCGATAAGGGGGACTTTGTTATACTCAATTAGGGGGCTTTGATATACTCGATCAGGGAACCCTGTTATACTCGATCAGGGGCCTTTGTTATACGCGTTCAGGCGCTTTTGTTATATTCGATCAGGGGGCTTTGTTATACTCAATTAGGGGCCTTTGTTATAATCGTTCAGGGGACTTTGTTCTGCTCGATCATGGGAATTTGTTATACTCGATCAGGGGACTTTGTTATTTTCGATGAGGGGACTTTTTTATACTCGATAATGGGACCTTGTTATACTCGATGAGGGGCCTTTGTTATACTCGATTAGGGGCCTTTGTTATACCCGATCAGGGGACTTTGTTATAATCGATCAGAGGACTTTGTTATACTCTATTAGGGGGCTTTGTTATCCTCGATCAGGGAACTTTATTATACTCTGTGAGGGGACTTTGTTATACTGGATCAGGGGACTTTGTTTTACTCGATGAGGGGGCTTTGTTATACTCGATCAGGGGAAATTGTTATACTCGATCAGGGGCCTTTGTTATACTCGATCAGGGGCCTTTGTTATACTCGATCAGAGGACTTTGTTATACTCGACCTGGGACTTTGTTATACTCGATTTGGAGCCTTTGATATACTTGATCAGGGGGCTTTGTTATACTCGATGAGGGGAACTGTTATACTTGATCAGGGGGCTTTGTTAGACGTGATCAGGTTGCTTTGTTATACTCGATCAGGGGACTTTGTTATTCAAGATTAGGGGAGCTTTGTTATATTCGATGAGGGGGCTTTGTTATACTCGATCAGGGAACTTTGTTATACTCGATGAGGGGCCTTTGTTATACTCGTTCAGGCGTCTTTGATATACTCTACCAGGGGACTTTGTTTTACTCGATAATCGGGCTTTGTTATACTCGTTCAGGGGCCTTTGTTAAACTCGATCAGGGGCCTCTGTTATACTCGATCAGGGAAATTTTGTTATACTCGATCATGGTCCTTTGTTATACTCGATCAGGAAACTTTGTTATACTCGATGAAGGGACTTTGTTATACTCGATCAAGGGGCATTGTTATAATTGATCAGGGGGCCTTTGTTATAATCGTTAAGGGGACTTTGTTATACTCGATCATGGGACTTTGTTATACTCGACAAGGGAGTTTCTTATACTCGACCAGGGTACTTTGTTATACTCGATGAGGGGCCTTTGTTATAATCGACCAGGGGACTTTGTTATAC
Organism: Homarus americanus; assembly: GCF_018991925.1. Classification (NCBI taxonomy): domain Eukaryota; kingdom Metazoa; phylum Arthropoda; class Malacostraca; order Decapoda; family Nephropidae; genus Homarus; species Homarus americanus. Next base: position 9,312 of record NW_024743301.1, on the reverse strand, counting down.
TCGATCAGGGGCCCTTGTTAAACTCGTTGAGGGGCCTTTGTTATACTCGATAAGGCGACTTTGTTATACTCGATCAGGGGACTTTGTTATTTTCGATCAGGGGGCTTTGTTATACTCGATCAGGGAACTTTGTTATACTCGATAAGGGGACTTTGTTATACTCGATCAGGGGACTTTGTTATACTCGATCAGGGACTTTGTTATACTCGATCAGAGGCCTTTGTTATCCTCGATCAGGGGACTTTGTTATACTCGATGAGCGGGCTTTGTTATACTCGATCAGGGGACATTGTTATAGACTTTTAGGGGACTTTGTTATAACTCGACAAGGGGACTTTGTTATACTCGATTTAGGGCCTTTGTTATACTTGATCAGGGGACTTTGTTATACTCGACCAGGGGACTTTGTTATACTCGATGAGGGGACTTTGTTATACTCGATGAGGGGACTTTGTTGTACTCGATCAGGAGACTTTGTTATACTCGATCAGGGGACTTTGTTATACTCGATCAGGAGAATTTGTTATACACGATCAGGGGACTTTGTTATACTCGATCAAGGACTTTGTTATCCTCGATCAGGGGATTTTGTTATACTCAATGAGCGGGGTTTGTTATACTCGATCAGGGGACATTGTTATAGACTTTTAGGGTCCTTTGTTATACTCGATCAGGGGCCTTTGTCATACTCGTTCAGGGGACTTTGTTATACCTTTAGACCAGGGACTTTTGTTATACTCGATCAGGGGACTTTGTTATACTCGATCAGGGCCTTTGTTATACTTGATCAGGGGGCTTTGTTATACTCGACCAGGGGACTTTGTTATTCAAGATAAGGGGGGCTTTGTTATACTCGAACAGGGGGCTTTGTTATACTTGATCAGGGAACTTTGTTATACTCGATCAGGGGCATTTGTTATACTCGTTCAGGCGTCTTTGTTATACTCGACCAATGGACTTTCTTATACTCGATCAGGGGCCTTTGTTAAACTCGATCAGGGCCCTTTGTTATACTCGATCAGGGGACTTTGTTATACGCGATCAGGCGACTTTGTTATACTCGATCAGGGGCTTTGTTATACTCGGGATCAGGTAAACTTTTGTTATACTCCGGATCAGGGGCCTTTTGTTATACTCGACCAGGCAGTTTGTTATACTGACCAGGGCAGTTTGTTATACTGACCAGGGGAGAGTTTGTTATACTCGATGAGGGGCCTTTGTTAAACGCGATGAGGGGCTTTTGTTATACTCGATCAGGGGACTTTGTTATACTCGATTACGGGACTTTGATATACTCGATCAGGTGGCTTTGTTATATTCTATCAGGGAACTTTGTTATACTCGATCAGGGGACTTTGTTATACTCGATCAGGGGACTTTGTTATACTCGATCAGGGGACTTTGTTATACTCGATCAGGGGACTTGGTTATACTCGATGAGGGGCCTTTGTTATACTCGATCAGAGGCCTTTGTTATACTCGATCAGGGGACTTTTTTATACTCGATGAGGGGCCTTTGTTATACTCGATCAAGGGACTTTGTTATACTCGGACCAGGGGACTTTGTTATACCTTGATCTGGGGCCTTTTGTTATAATTTGATCAGGCATTTGTTATAGCCCCCGTTAAGGGACTTTGTTATGGCCCATCAGGGTCTTTGCTACCGATCAGGACTTTTTGGTTATACTCGATGAGGGAGTTTGTTAGTAATTCTACCAGGGGGCTTTGTTTTACCTGGATAAGGGGCCTTGTTAAACCTGATTAGGGGCCTTGTTATACTCGATCAGGGGACTTTGTTATACTCGATGAGGGGAGTTTGTTATAATTCTACCAGGGGGCTTTGTTTTACTCGATAAGGGGCCTTTGTTAAACTCGATTAGGGGCCTTTGTTATACTCGATCAAGGGACTTTGTTATACTCGGTCAGGGAACTTTGTTATACTCGATCAGGGGACTTTGTTATACTCGATCAGGTGACTTTCTTATACTCGATCTGGGGCCTTTGTTATACTTGATCAGGGGGCTTTTTTATACTCGATCAGGGGACTTAGTTTTTCTCGATATGGGGGACTTTGTTATACTCGATGAGGGGGCTTTGTTATACTCGATCAGGGAAATTTTGTTATACTCGATCATGGGCCTTTGTTATACTCGATCAGCAAACTTTGTTATACTCGATGAGGGGACTTTGTTATACTCGATGAGGGGGCTTTGTTATACTTGATCATGGGGCCTTTGTTGTAATCGTTCAGGGGACTTTGTTATACTCGATCAAGGGACTTTCTTATACTCGACCAGGGGAGTTTGTTATACTCGACCAGGGGACTTAGTTATACTCGATGACGGGCCTTTGTTAAACTCGATGAGGGGCCTTTGTTATAATCGACCAGGGGACTTTGTTATACTCGATCAAGGGCCTTTGTTAAACTCGATGAGGGGCCTTTGTTATACTCGATCAGGCTACTTTGTTATACTCGATCGGGGGACTTTGTTATATTCGATCAGGGGGCTTTGTTATACTCGATCAGGGAACTTTGTTATACTGGATCAGGGGACTTTGTTTTACTCGATGAGGGGGCTTTGTTATACTCGATCAAGGGACTTTGTTATATCTCGATCTGGCGGCCTTTGTTATACTCGATCAGGGGACTTTGTTTTACCTCGACCTGTGACTTTGTTGGTACTGATTTGGAGCCTTTGTTATACTTGATCAGGGGACTTTGTTATACTCTACCAGGAACTTTGTTATACTCGATCAGGGGCCTTTGTTATACTTGATCAGAGGGCTTTGTTATACTCGATCAGGGGACTTTGTTATTCAAGATAAGGGGGGCTTTGTTATACTCGATGAGGGGGCTTGGTTATACTCGATTAGGTAACTTTGTTATACTCGATCATTGGCCTTTGTTAAACTCGTTCAGGCGTCTTTGTTATACTCGACCAGGGGACTTTGTAATACTTGATCAGGGGCCTTTGTTAAACTCGATAAGGGGCCTTTGTTATACTCGATCAGGGGACTTTGTTACACTCGATCAGGGGACTTTGTTATACTCGATCACGGGGCTTTGTTATACTCGATCAGGGAACTTTGTTATACTCGATCAGGGGCCTTTGTTATAATCGTTTTTGGGACTTTGTTATACTTGATCAGGGGACTTTGTTATACTCGACCAGGGGATTTTGTTATACTCGACCAGGGGACTTTGTTATACTCGATCAGGGGCCTTTGTTAAACTCGATGAGGCGCCTTTGTTATACTCGATCAGGGGACTTTGTTATACTCGATCAGGGGACTTTGTTATACTCGATAAGGGGGCTTTGTTATACTCGATCAGGGGACTTTGTTATACTAGATCAGGGGACTTTGTTATACTCGATCAGGAGAATTTGTTATACTCGATCAGGGGACCTTGTTATACTCGATCAAGGACTTTGTTATCCTCGATCAGGGGACTTTGTTATACTCGATGAGCGGGCTTTGTTTTACTCGATCAGGGGGCATTGTTATAGACTTTTAGGGTCCTTTGTTATACTCGATCAGGGGCCTTTGTTATACTCGTTCAGGTGACTTTGTTATACTCGACCAGGGGACTTTGTTATACTCGATTAGGGGCCTTTGTTATACTTGATCAGGGGGCTTTGTTATACTCAATCAGGGGACATTTTTATTCTCGATAAGGGGGACTTTGTTATACTCAATTAGGGGGCTTTGTTATACTCGATCAGGGAACTTTGTTATACTCGATCAGGGGACTTTGTTATACTCGACCAGGGGAGTTTGTTATACTCGACCAGGGGACTTTGTTATACTCGATGAGGGACCTTTGTTAAACTCGATAAGGGGCCTTTGTTATAATCGACCAGGGTACTTTGTATACTCGATCAAGGGCCTTTGTTAAACTCGATGAGGGGCCTTTGTTATACTCGATCAGGCTACTTTGTTATACTCGATCAGGGGACTTTGTTATATTCGATCAGGGGGCTTTGTTATACTCGATCAGGGAACTTTGTTATACTGGATCAGGGGACTTTGTTTTACTCGATGAGGGGGCTTTGTTATACTCGATCAAGGGACTTTGTTATATTCGATCAGGGGCCTTTGTTATACACGATCAGCGGCCTTTGTTATACTCGATCAGGGGACTTTGTTATACTCGACCAGGGGACTTTGTAATACTCGATCAGGGGACTTTGTTATACTCGATCAGGGGACTTTGTTATACTCGTCCATGGGGCTTTGTTATACTTTGATCAGGGGACTTTGTTATTCTCGACCAGGGGACTTTCTTAAACTGAGCCAGGAGACGTTGTTATACTCGATCAGGGGATATGTTATACTCGATCAGGGGACTTTGTTATTCTGGACCAGGGGACTTTGTTATACTCGATCAGGGGACTTTGCTATACTCGATGAGGGGACTTTGTTATACTCGTCCAGGGGGCTTTCTTATACTTTGATCAGGGGACTTTGTTATTCACGACCAGGGGAATTTGTTACACTCGATCAGGGGACTTTGTTATACTCGTCCAGGTCGCTCTGTTATACTCGATCAGGGGACTTTGTTATACTCGATCAGGGACTTTGTTATACTCGACAAGGGGACTTTTTTATACTTGACCAATGGACTTTGTTATACTCGATGAGGGGCCTTTGTTATACTCGATCTGGGGACTTTGTTATACACGACCAGGGGACTTTATTATACTTGACCAATGGACGTTGTTATACTCAATGAGGGGCCTTTGTTATACTCGATCAGGGGACTTACTTATACTCGACCACGGGACTTTGTTATACGCGATCAGGGGACTTTGTTATACTCAATCAGGGGACTTTGTTATACTCAACCAGAGGACTTTGTTATACTCGATCAGGGGACTTTGTTATAATCAATGAGGGGACTTTGTTATACTCGATGAGGTGCCTTTGTTATACTCGATGAGGGGGCTTTGTTATACTCGATCAGGGGACTTTGTTATACTCGACCAGGGGCCTTTGTTATACTCGATTAGAAAACTTTGTTATACTCGACCAGGGGACTTTTTTATACCCGATCAAGGGACTTTTGTTATACCCGATCAGGGGACTTTGTTATACTCGACCAGGGGACTTTTTATACTCCATCAGGGACTTTGTTATACTCGATCAGGTGATATGTCATACTCGATCAGGGGACTTTGTTATACTCGGTTCAGGGGACTTTGTTATACTCGTCTAGTGGGCTTTGTTATACTAGGATCAGGGGACTTTGTTATACTCGATCAGGGGACTTTGTCTTACTCGATCAGGGCCCTTTGATATACTCGACCAGGGGACTTTGTTGTAATCGATCAGGGGACTTTGTGATGCTCGTTATGGGGACTTTGTTATACTGGGCCAGGAGACGTTGTTATACTCGATTAGGGGATTTTGTTATACTGGACCAGGGGACTTTGTTATACTCGATCAGTGGACTTTGTTATAATCGATCAGGGGACTTTGTTATACTCGTCCAGGGGGCTTTGTTATACTAGGATCAGGGGAGTTTGTTATACTCGATCAGGGGACTTAGTTATTCTCGATAAGGGGGCCTTTGTTATACTCGATCAGGGGACTTTGTTATACTCGACCAGGGGACTTTGTTATACTCGATCAGGGGCCTTTGTTATACTTCATCAGGGAGCTTTGTTATACTCGATCAGGGAACATTGTTATTCTCGACAAGGGGGACTTTGTTATACTCAATTAGGGTCTTTGTTATACTCGATCAGGGAACCCTGTTATACTCGATCAGGGGCCTTTGTTATACTCGTTCAGGCGCTTTTGTTATATTCGATCAGGGGGCTTTTTTATACTCGATCATGGGACTTTGTTATACTCGATGAGGGGCCTTTGTTATACTCGATTAGGTGCCTTTGTTATACCCGATCAGGGGACTTTGTTATAATCGATCAGAGGACTTTGTTATACTCTATGAGGGGGCTTTGTTATCCTCGATCAGGGAACTTTATTATACTCGGTGAGGGGACTTTGTTATACTGACAGGGACTTTTGTTTTTACCTCGATGAGGGGGCTTTGTTATACTCGATCAGGGAAATTGTTATACTCGATCAGGGCCTTTGTTATACTCGATCAGGGGCCTTTTGTTATACACTCGATCAGGACTTTGTTATACTCGACCTGGGACTTTGTTATACTCGATTTTGGAGCCTTGTTATATTTGATCAGGGGGGCTTTGTTATACTCGATCAGGGGACTTTGTTATTGTCGATAAGGGGGTCTTTGTTATACTCGATCAGAGGGCTTTGTTAGACTTGATCAGGTTGCTTTGTTATACTCGATCAGGGGACTTTGTTATTCAAGATAAGGGGGGCTTTGTTATACCCGATCAGGGGGCTTTGTTATACTCGATCAGGGAACTTTGTTATACTCGATCAGGGGCCTTTGATATACTCGTGCAGGCGTCTTTGTTATACTCGACCAGGGGACTTTGTTATACTCGATCAGGCGACTTTGTTATACTCGATCAGGGGACTTTGCTATTCTCGTTCAGGGCCTTTGTTAAAACTCGATCAGGGGCCTCTGTTATACTCCAATCAGGAAATTTTGTTATACTCGATCATGGGCCTTTGTTATACTCGATCAGGAAACTTTTGTTATACACGCATGAAGGACTTTTGTTATACTCGATCAGGGGCTTTGTTATAATTGGATCAGGGTCCCTTTGGTTATAATCGTTAAGGACTTTGTTATACTCGATCAGGGGGCTTTGTTATAATTGATCAGGGTCCCTTTGTTATAATCGTTAAGGGGACTTTGTTATACTCGATCATGGGACTTTGTTATACTCGACAAGGGATCTTCTTATACTCGACCAGGGGACTTTGTTATACTCGATGAGGGGCCTTTGTTAAACTCGATGAGGGGCCTTTGTTATAATCGACCAGGGGACTTTGTTATACTCGATCAGGGGGCTTTGTTATATTCGATCAGGGGGCTTTGTTATACTCGATCAGGGAACTTTGTTATACTCGATCTGGGGACTTTGTTATACTCGATGAGGGGCCTTTGTTATATTCGATCAGAGGCCTTTGTTATACTCGATCAGGGGACATTGTTATACTCGATCAGGAGAATTTGTTATACTCGATCAGGGGACATGGTTATATACGATCAAGGACTTTGTTATCCTCGATCAGGGGACTTTGTTATACTCGATGAGCGGGCTTTGTTATACTCGATCAGGGGACATTGTTATAGACTTTTAGGGTCCTTTGTTATACTCGATCAGGGCCCTTTGTTATACTCGTTCAGGGGACTTTGTTATACTCGACCAGGGGACATTGTTATACTCGATTTAGGGCCTTTGTTATATTTGATCAGGGGACTTTGTTATACTCGACCAGGGGACTTTGTTATACTCGATCAGGGGACTTTGTTATACTCGATCAGGAGAATTTGTTATACTCGATCAGGGGACTTTGTTATACTCGATCAAGGACTTTGTTATCCTCGATCAGGGGACTTTGTTATCCTCGATCAGGGGACTTTGTTATACTCGATGAGCGGGCTTTGTAATACTCGATCAGGGGACATTGTTATAGACTTTTAGGGTCCTTTGTTATACTTGATCAGGGGCCTTTGTTATACACGTTCAGGGGACTTTGTTATACGCGACCAGGGGACTTTGTTATACTCGATCAGGGGCCTTTGTTATACTTGATCAGGGGGCTTTGTTATACTCGATCAGGGGACTTTGTTATTCTCGATAAGGGGGTCTTTGTTATACTCGATCAGGGGGCTTTGTTATACTTGATCAGGGGACTTTGTTATACTCGATCAGGGGGCTTTGTTATACTCGAACAGGGAACTTTGTTATACTCGATCAGAGGCCTTTGTTATACTCGATCAGGGAACTTTGTTATACTCGACCAGGGCAGTTTGTTATACTCGACCAGGGGACTTTGTTATACTCGATGAGGGGCCTTTGTTAAACGCGATGAGGGGCCTTTGTTACACTCGATTAGGGGACTTTGTTACACTCGATTAGGGGACTTGGATATACTGATGAGGGGGCTTTGTTATATTCGGATCAGGAACTCTTTTGTTATACTCGATCAGGGAATTTTGTTATACTCGATCAGGGACTTTGTTTTACTCGATCAGGGACTCTTGCTAACTCTCGATCAGGGACTTTGCTATACTCGATCTGTGGGCCTGTTATACTCTATCAGAGGCCTTTTGTTATACTGATCAGGGGACTTTGGTTATACTCGACTGTGAGACTTTGTTATACTCGATCAGGGACTTGCTATACTGACCAGGGACTCTTGTTATACCCGAGGGATTCTTGGGGCCTTTGGTATACTTTGATCAGGGCCTTTGTTATAGTCGATCGCGTTTCTTTTGCTATACTCGATAAGGACTTTGCTATACCCGATCAGGGAGTTTGTTATAATTCTACCAGGGGCTTTGTTATACTCGATGAGAGGCCTTTGTTAAACCCGATTAGGGGCCTTTGTTATACACGATCTGGGGACTTTGTTATACTCGATCAGGGGACTTTGTTATACTCGACCAGGGGGCTTTGTTATACTCGATCAGGGGCCTTTGTTAAACTCGATGAGGGCCTTTGTTATACTCCATCAAGGGACTTTGTTATACTCGGTCAGGGAACTTTGTTATACTCAATCAGGGGACTTTGTAATACTCGATCAGGTGACTTTCTTATACTCGATCTGGGGCCTTTGTTATACTTGATCAGGGGGCTTTTTATACTCGATCATGGGACTTAGTTTTTCTCGATAAGGGGGACTTTGTTTTACTCGATGAGGGGGCTTTGTTATACTCGATCAAGGGACTTTAATATATTCGATCAGGGGCCTTTGTTATACTCGATCAGCGGCCTTTGTTATACTCGATTAGGGGACTTTGTTATACTCGACCAGGGGACTTTGTTATACTCGATCAGGGGACTTTGTTATACTCGATCAGGGGACTTTGTTATACTCGTCCATGGGGCTTTGTTATACTTCGATCAGGGGACTTTGTTATTCCCGACCAGGGGACTTTCTTAAACTGAGCCAGGAGACGTTGTTATACTCGATCAGGGGATATGTTATACTCGATCAGGGGACTTTGTTATTCTGGACCAGGGGACTTTGTTATACTCTATCAGGGGACTTTGCTATACTCGATCAGGGGACTTTGTTATACTCGTCCAGGGGGCTTTGTTATACTTTGATCAGGGGACTTTGTTATTCTCGACCAGGGGACTTTGTTATACATGATCAGGGGACTTTGTTATACTCGTCCAGGGGGCTTTGTTATAC